>NC_134454.1:2924003-3224003 GCF_030867145.1 Opisthocomus hoazin | reverse complement strand
CTAAGAACCACCCTTTCCTTTATAGCTTGGCAGCTGCTGCTTAACACCTTTTTTTCCAGCTGGCAGGCAGCTGGGTGAGCACATCGGTGGTTAGTACCAGTGCGTTGCCTTTGTGAGCAGTAGGGGCACCAGTTCCCTCCTGAAAACGCACAACACCCTCACATCTCATACATCTTCCGTCGTTTTGAGGAGCACCTAGAAATACTGGTGGCAAAAGTACAGTCCACATAAAGTAGAATCAAAGCTTTCTTCCACTAAAACTCCCATTGCTGCAATGTTTTTATTTAAAACTCTCTCTATAGACTTGTGCATCTACTCGAGTAGGAGAAGCAAGCTCATTACTCCACTTCCTTCTTTCAGCTGGACTCTGTTTTTTTTTTTAAATACCAATGCTTGGCAGAGTTTTCGGTGAATTACAGTACTTCATGCTGGTGAGTCAGTGCTGGATGATCGGCCTCCTTTGCTGTTTTTTAAGGACAGAGAATGAGTGAACATGAGCAGTGTGAACAGGAGCCTGAGGCCATAATCGCTAGGAAGCTTAAATCTATGAAAATCACGCTCTGGGCAGAGAGTATTTTTTGGTACAAATTTTCGTCTCCATAAGCACATCTGTTTGCAGGATCTTGGCTCACACTTGCAGAGAAGATCACAGTATTTTCTAGCATTCACCCTGTGGGCTGATAGTTCAGAGGGAGCAACATCTCTGGAGGATGAGTTCAAGCTGGCTGGCTAGGGCTTAACAGGACATGGTCAGATGCACAGGAGCTACTGCACGAGGCCATAAAATGTAAGATACTTGGTGCATGGATTCTTGCTTAAATGAGTTTACCCTTTGCAATCAGAAGACACAGAAAACATGTTGGGTATTGAAGAGCAAGCCTGGGTTTAGCTGAGCTGTGCAATCCCAGTAAAATGCCATCTCCCCAGATATTACACATTATTAGAAGGTTTCCTTGTATTTGTGTAGTTAGTGAGGCAAGCAGGGAGATATAAAGCAAACTATTTATTTGCTACTGTCAAGTATCACACTATTAGCAATTAATCTCTAAATTACCTTGTTTTCTACATTTTTTTTTCTGCCTGTGAGGACTTGAGCTTATAAAACATCAGCAGAATCCTAAGGGATTTCCAGGAAAACTTTTTTTCTGAAGCCAGCCTGTCAATATTAAACACATCCTATATTACTGTGGTCAGGCATCTCAGCAATCCTTAATCCTGGCTGTGGCGGACCACCTGCAAAGGTCGAAGAGTGGTTGGTATCACCCAGAACCATCAGTCTTCAGGCATCCTGCTCAGACCTCTGGTTGTCAGCTTGCCCATGGGCAGGAGAAGCCCAGCTCCTCTCAGATGCTGTGTGACATATGTGGTTAATAGCTTTTAGTCAGTCCAGGTGAGTGAGGTTACAGTCAATTAGGAAGGCTTAACAGCCATTCACTGAGACAGCTGTCCTGTGGTAGCTGGGTTTCATAAAGGTCCGTTCTTTGGTATAGATTAGCTGATGGCTTGCCCTTCAGTGCGACACAGCATAAATACTGAAAAATCCTTTATACGATTGGTATTTAAATTCAGACCGACAAATGAGCCATAACCACTACCTGAGGGAACAATATTACAACAGGTCTTATGTAGACGATGAACTGGAGCTTCCTATGGGCAAGTCATGCAAATGACTTCTGCTGAAACCCAATCTCTAAGCAGCAAAGGGCTGAAATGTACCCGTACTCCTGGGTAGAGACACCCAGGCCCAGCTGGGCTCATCAAATTGACCGTCAGCATTGGTGGGGCTGAAGAAAAGCTCTGGAAGACTCTGGAAACCCCAGAGTCAAGGGGAAGGGATGTGGTAGGCAGGGAGTGGATACTGACACAGACAACATTCCCGAGGGAAACATTGCTGTTAAAAGGCTGGAAACCACGGCCACCAGTCCCTGATTGATGATTTTTTTACGTTATGTCTTTCATAAATCAGTAATGATGCTAACTCTGTGAGAAGGCCGATAGGTTGGTCACGATCTCAGTCTGAGAAGGCTCATTCACCTTTCAACCACTCTTCCGTTATTGCCAGCCTTCGTGCTGGGCAACATCATCACCACCACCAACTGATTCTTATGTTGAATATAAAATCAAGATTTGTAGGTCTGTGTTTCTTGTACTCAAAGGATAATTGCGTTCCCAATTAAAACTGGTTCTAGGAAAATACAGTGAGTGCATTATCTCTGTACGGCACCAGGAAAAGTAAAACCTACTACAAAAATGAAGGAAAATGATTTTCTACCTAATCTGAAAGCTAGAATTAGGATATTCTAGCAAGAGAACAGAAGATAGTCATCATTCATGCTGGGAAAAACAAAAAACTTATAAAACTAATTTTTACTTCACTAGGAGGCGGTATTGTTAAAGAGCAAGAGATACGTAATCAGCAAACTTGATGCTTGCGGGGACTTCTGGTGTTGCTTGGAAAGGACAGTGAATGACATTCGGATCTTCCTGAGATGAGCCCTGCTCCTTTGCAGAGAGTCCCTGCAGGCACAGGCCTGTGATGTTCTCACCTTGGGAATTCCCCCAGCTAGGGCATTATCATACAGGTTTGTGGTGCCATAGACTCTTGGCACTTCCTAATCCAAAGTGAGAGTTGTTGCTGGTCTTCCTGAAGACCTGTTACTTGAAGCCTGTCTGCCCTCTGATATGAGTCTGTCTCCTCCATGAAGGAGAACAGCTGGACAGTCCAGGCCTAAGCTCCGTATAAATAATTTGCCAAAAAAGAAAGATCTTGGGAAATGTCTGTACTTTTGCATGAAAAAAGTACTTTTCTCAGGGACAGCGAAGAAAACCCCATGCTTCTTCCTTTTTGTTTTTATGACATCCATGAAGACCAGAAAGAAAGAAACCTTTATAATCATTGAAGCTACAAGGGGTTTGGTAGAGTAGTGGGGGCAAGGAAGTGTTTTTGAGCCAAGTCTTAATGATATGTTGTTAAATGATTGAAGAGGGGCTAAGTGGGGAAAGGAGAATCTGCTGAAGTTAGTGGGAAATCTGCAGTTCACCAAAGTCAGGATTTCATCCCAAGACCGCCGCTGACGACAATGTTCATGAACATTTGAAAAATATTATAGTATTTTGTCATTGTTTAGTTGGGAACTGAATATGTCTGTGCCTTGGGAGTAATTTACTACATCACCTAAACCACTTAATCACCTAAGCTTTTCATGTGTACTGGCAAGATGCAGACCCAGACACTTGAAAAGGAAAAAAAAACTAAATACATTTGAACACGTACTGGAGGATACAAAATCCCGTTTTTTTCCTAGGGAATTCTTCATTTCAGCTGCACTGTTTTTGAACCGTGACCCTGGCTTAGTAATTTTCAGCCTGCTACATAATGAAGTTCACCGTTACAAATTTTCATATTCAAGAGTAGAAAACTGTAAGGAACTGAAAAATGAAAGCAGTAACAGTTTATAGGCACAGTACTGTAAAATTATCATATTTCTGCAGTAGAGTTACTGATTTGATTGCCCTTTTTTAACCACTTATCTGCTTTCCTTAAATACAAATTACATGCATGTAAAAAACAAAACCTACGTGTGTTTCGTGTAGGTGCTTGCTGTTCACATTCTCGTGAAGGAACTGGAGAGGTCCAGGAGGACACATGCACAAGCACCCACATTAAGCCCACCTCCTTCCAGAAGCAAGAAGAAACAAAGCAAAGCGAAGGCCCATGCCTAGACAAGAAGAGTATGCTATAAACTTTTACTCACCTACGTAATCCTTATTTAGGAGTGCAATGTAAATGGCTTCATAACACCACACTTAGCTAGGTATTTATGCTTTATGCTCACTTCCCTACAGGCCCCATGAAACGCTTCGAAGTGGTTTCGCGGAGAAATCTCGAGGACTGCAATTTTTTCTAGCCGTCCAAACATCCCCATTAAACAAACCCAAACAGGATTCAGAAAGTGCAGGATTCCAACACTTTCCCCCTAAGATCAGAGGACCGCTGTGCATTCTCTCTCAATTTAAACAAGGTAAATGGCAGTTAGTATACCCTCCCCTAATGGGCACCCCCACTGGGGACATTGTTCGAGCACCACCAAGGACACAGCCCCAGTGCAGCTGGATATGTAAACAAGGACATAATCCGCCTGAAAGAGCGCTCTCAGTTTGGCAGAGCTCGCCGTGTTGTTAACATATTGTGCCAAAGCAATAACAAAGCCATCATTTTAAAGTTTATTCACAGGCTCTTATTAATCAAGAAATTTTCCAGAAATTACTTCTAAACGCAGGACCTTCCAGAAAGTCTCCATTTGGGGAGGAAGGTTTCCAGATGACTTTTTTACTTATCTGTAGCCTGTTCCTCAGAATAAATCAGAATTTAGTCCAAGTTCAATTAAGACAGAAAACACATTGCTGTTATACAATGTAAGGGAGCCTTCTGGGTTTTTATTTTGATCTCTCTCCATTTCTTGCAAGGCCAATCAGGCTTTGGGTCGCAGTTCTTCATTAGACTAGAGACAGTCAACATACTGTACCTTGGCTTACTAGCAACGAGTGTAAAACATTAGGGGTTATAAATTCAATATAATCACCCTGAGCATGCACAAGCCGGTATTTCCAAGTTAGGTGCTCTGAGGAAAGAACACATGCTTGGTGATTTTTTGTGGTTCAGTTTCATCAGTTGATGTTCCAGATTTTTAAAGTTTTCCTAGCATCTGAGGGACAGTCATAAAAATGGTGGAATAATGTAACAGGAAAAGATGCAATTCTGAAAATAAGCTCTACGTGAACCTTCAGTCTCACAGAATCAATGATTTGGGGTAAAACTGTACCGAGAGGTACACATTGGCAAGAATCGTTATGCAGATGACTAATCAATTATAAATTCTAAATCTGTTTTAAAAAACCCTGATCTTAGAGATTAAGGAGAAAGTTATTCTGGATGTATTTTATAAGAAAGCCGGAACAAAACAGGGAAAATAGTGACTAGTTAACTTTATGTTTGAAAGTGTACATTATAAATTAATATTCACAACACTTCATCTGAAAAGGCAACTTTTTTATATAGTTGGCTAGTTTTGGAAGAATTTTGTGTTTTTCTGTGTTTTTTTTTTAAAGTTGCACCATGTGTTCCTCATATTTTGGCGACTCTGAAAAGAATTGACTTACCTATATAGCACAGAATTAACTATGTGTGTTGTCTGTATGCAACTCCACCTAAAAGTTAATGGTAGTCATGTTTTCGTGAATAAGCCCTTGGCCGTATGCAGTGTTACTGCACTGGACAGTGGTAGAGCCATATCACCAGGCTGTTGGATCTGTGGACATCCTGGATAAAATATTGCTGTCCATGCACAGAATTTCTGTTTATGCACAGTAAATATTTGGTATGTCCCTTGCTGCACGTGGGCCATTGGTCTGTCCTGTCCCACGCTGAACTTACTGCACATGCTTGGTTTAGCTGAGCAAGTTCAGCAGGTCCCTAGCCTCCACTTTGCTGCACATGTGCAGGCCAGCTGCAACAGTTCAATTTATCACTTTCATACCTGTTGAACTTCACAGGTCTGTGTTTAAGCTGTTTTTCAAGAAAAGTGTAACCAAAAACTCTCATCTGCCCTCTCAGCCTAATCAGAACTATGAATTGATTTTAAAAAAGTGTATTTTGCTCTAGCTTGCCCCTGATTTCTTTGCTGGGGCAGCTGAGGTCCTGTTGACACTGCTGCATATTTAGCATACCACTCCTTTTTCTATAGCCTTGTCCTATGGAAAAGGTCTTACACAAGGTGTCATTTCCCTTAAAAGCCTCTTGGACCTCAAAAAACTGCAGGTGTTGATGACTGATTTTTAGTGAGGTAACTTCAAAAGCCACTGCAGCCCATGCTTTCAGACCTCTTTTGGGAGGGTCTCAACCTTACTGCCTGTGGTCAGGAGAAGTAAAACCAGAGCAAAGCCTTTAATTACTCAGGGGTGGTATCTCTCTGTGTGCTGAGGCTCATACCATAGTTGGGACTGATGAGCTTTGAGCTAAATGTATAGATGGGATTGATTTTTATAACTGTCAGAGCTGTGATTTGGCCAGCTGCCAGCTGACCTTCTTTGTTCTGGTTCAAACCCAAAAAGCCAGGTACAAGATTTCTCTTTTTTCTGGGATGTTCTTTTAATTTTTGAGATCTATGGATTAAAAATATTGTCATCACTGACCCCAAAACATAGATGTCCTTATGTCAGCCATTTTCTCTCAGTGGTGACTGTGAGAGATTTATTATAGAATATGTGCTGTGACAGATGTCCTTTATGTGGTATCCAGCTCAAGGAGCTGGCACTGGCTTCATACCAATTACAAACACCTCTGTCATTTCCGATGTTACTAGTTTTGAGCCCCCCCAGTTCAATAACAATAATATTTTATGATGTTTATAATATTTAAAATTATAATATTATCATTTTAAAAGAAAAATCTCATCATTTTTAGTTTCACTGACAGTTTTTACCTTTTTCTTATCTGGTCATGGTTCCTCTTCCACCACATAAGGTCACCTTCTTAGATATGAACTAATAAAGCTGAGTGAATCTGCTGATAGCTCGAAACAATGGACTTTAATGGTGCAAAATATCCTGTGTACGTAAACGAACTCCTAACCCAATACTATCACTGCCGTTTATTTGTCTTACTGCTGAAAAGTACTTCTGTTTCAGTCAAAGAATGGAAAAAAACCCAACTCAGCTGACAGCGACATCTCATTTTGGAATAACTACTTGAGAGAAATTGAGCCAGGAGCAAAGCATAGCACAAAACAAATATTCTTTCCTTCTGCCTACTGCAGCTACCCATGAGCATAGGCCAGGAATTCTACACCAGCCAAACTGACCCTCCTCTACTTTGGAGCTGGCAAACAGGACCCCACAAATTTAAAAGGGAAGAAAAGCAAAAAAAGAGAAGATCTGAAGGAGAGAATGTATGTTTAATAGGTCTGTGTTTTAATGCCTTCCAACTGGAGAAGCCAGAACTTAGTAAAAAGCAGGAAGATCTAGGTTCAAAATGCGCCCTTTATTTTTTTCCCCAGAAAATAATTTGTCACCTCTGAATCTATACTTTTTATCATTATGTAGTGCAGAAGCCAAGCAAAAATAGAATCCCAATTTCCACAGCTATGCTTCTTCACCACTGTCAGTTCTCGATGCATCGGATGAGGATTGCGGTCTGCCTGTTTTGGATCTCTGAAGCAGAACACTTGCAGACGCTACATAGAAGACTGCACACTAAGTGAATATGTGCGTGTGCTTTTTCACAAAAACTGCATGCCAGGAACAAGGATTTAAAACTTGTCGTTCTGTTTTCTGTAAAAGCAGTGGATGGGTCACAGCTAAGCATTAGAAATATACTAAATATCTGAAATAACAGATGCTTTTTACTGAGATTTGCTTTATGTTGGTAACACAGACGTGAAACAGTTAAATAATTTTGCCTTCTGTTGAAACAATATATAACCCCTTCATTATTATGCATAGCTTTCATGCATACTATTTGAAGATACAGTGATTTATCCAGCTGGTTTCTTATATAATCTTGAGGTATAAATTTATATAGTGGGAGTTTTAGTGTATTTATGATGCATAGTAAATTGTATTTAAAAAGTAACTTGAGCAATATATTATACAGTCTTGCTTTAGACTGTTCACTCAACACATACACAGAAGCTGAAGAACCGATCCAGATTTTCTGTTCTGAACTTCAAAAATGAGTGGAAACATAAGACTTTGCAAAAAATCCCTAATTTCCTCTACTGAGGACTTATGTTGTGAAACATTTTAGTTCTATATGAAAAAAAGACTTTTTGGGGCCACACTACCTGAACTTAGTGCTAGAAGTCTGAGAATGTCTACACAATGAATATGTGAGAGAAAGAGATTAGTACAGGAGAACTTGGTTTCTGTGTACAGAAACCGAAGGACTGCTAATATGGGTACATGGTTATTGTCTGAGCTGACCACTTCAACAACTCCACATTTTGTCCAAATTCTCTGAAAAATCCTAGAATGTGGTCTGACCTCTTCTGATGTAATGGTGGCCAGTTACTACATGGCCTACTTTTACATGAGTATAGCTTTAGAAAACTGTATGGATTTACAGCAGTTCAATTAATTTAAAAACCTTTTTTTTTGGTGTTGTAAATGCCCACGTTTGGGTAATATGTGAAGCTCACAGATATCTAGCCCCACAGACGTTTAAAGCTTTGGTTCAAGCCAAAGCTCCAGGTGGGAGTCTTAGTTGAGGCATTCCCTTGTCTGCCTTGTGAACAGAGTAAAAGGAAAAAAAGTAGTGTGGATTCCCCAAGTGGTAAACTATCTGCCTGCAGTTATGAGAATGAAAATCAAATCCTACCAGGTGAGATAGTTTTGTTCTGCTAACAATTTTGTTATGTATTAATAGCAGATCAGTCATGTAATGCAGAGGTATTGAAACCTGTTGTCCAGGTTATACACATGGAATTTACCTAAAGCACAAGGATTGAAGTTAAGGATTTACCATACTGCCTAGAAACAGCAGAGCCTATACCCTGATCTTGCAACAGTGCAGGTCTTTGAAACTAGCAAGGCTTAATGCTATAATCTAGAACAGAACATGGTCCACAAAACAAAGCGAAATTCAGTCTTAACATTTTCCAGCCAATGGCTTATCTAACAAATCGCAGTAGTGGATGTGGAAAAAAGAACTGAGCCAGGCTTTCACATTTAAATTCAAGTTATAAAGATACTGAGTCAGCGAAAGTGCTGGAGTGTCATACTTGCTGATGAAGAAAACCTGCTTGTATGCTGAGAAATCCTGACTTGTATTTGATGAAGGTTTCACTCTTCTGTGAAGCCCTGATTAGAGGTCTGGGTCGCTCGTCTCTGGGTGGAGATGTCTGTGAGAGAGCGTATTTGTACTTTTTACTATATGCTGAAGACCAAGTGAAAGAGTAGAAGTGGCAGATCCTACAAGGTCTATCCAGTGCCCTGAAAACCTCACTTACAGGAGTCACTGTGCAGCTTGAAAGCAGCCACAGTGAAGGCGATGGTTGGAGCAGTGCTTGGAAAAAGCTGTGACAAATCATCTCTGACCCTGTGAACTAACTAGTGTAAATTACAGCTGTTTTGTTTTGAAAACTTTTAAAGTAGGTGGCAATTAGCACAGTCAGGCTGGGACTTTGCCTCGATTTTGGGTGGGATGAGCATTTGAAGAGAACTGGTGGCACAGTTCAAGGTCTTTCCTTGAGCCTATGCTACGTAAGGAATGAGTCAACCGTGCACGACTGTAAGTTACTTCACTACTGTGAATGCGCACCCGTAAAGGTGGAGACCTTGCTCAGGGACCTCTTTCGGATCTTTCAATTAGCAGTGCAGAATGGGTTGCCTACCGCGAAGAGGATGAGGCAGCTGCCTCAAGAGCCTCCAGTACAGAAACTTAAAGATTTTACAGCAAGTTTTTGTCGTTTTGTGCAGCACAAAGGCAACAGCAGACTTCGAGGTTATCATGGAATCATAAGTCTAAGCCTGATTTAAGCTCAATTTAGACCGAGAATCCTTTACAGTAGGGTCACAAGAGGAAGTATTTCTTTTTGTTTGATGTGATGCAGTTGTGTGTGGCACTGCAGTACAAGTGACTAGCAAGAGCTGGGAATAACAAAGTAGATTGCTTTACATGATGTTTTAGCCCTCCTAGAGCTTCCAGCCTGTGCCTTTCTTGTGCTATTTCAGCCTATCACAAGCTAGTTCTCTTTCTGGTTAATTTCATGAATGTTCACGCTTATTTCAAATATCACTCTGCCTTGTCTGAAATGCAGTGAATAAAACCACATCCTTGATTTGGTATACGAAGGTTTTTGGAATCATGCACATGCTTCATTCTTTCTCTGTATAGATCATGCAGTTGCTTTATTGTAAGACTTGCTTGAGAATAATTGGGTATACAGGGTCATTGTCTGTTCCAGTTTGGGCAGGCATGGTCCTAATTTGGATAAATATATCTCGATCGAAAGAACTAATGAGTGGAAAATACCCCTGGCGTGGTAAAATGATAGTGATGCTCAGGGTTCAGGAAGCTCATGGTCACAACTTACCCCAATAACTCTTCCAGCTATTCAAAAGAATTTTGTAAACAACGATAAACATTTTAGACTCTCATAGAATCATAGAATTGTTTAGATTGGAGGAGAACTTCAAGATCATGAAGTCCAGCCATTAACCTAACACCGTTGATTCCACCACTAAATCATGTCCCTAAGCTCCGCTTACACATGTCTTTTGAATACCTCCAGGAACAGTGCCTTCACCTTGTGCCTGGGCAGCCTGTTTCAACCATGCAAAGTACTGCAACAGAAGGGCTGAATGTAACAAGATAAGCAAACTAAGCTGTCAAATCCCCACAAGCATGAGTTTACTGGGAGTCCTTCCTCTTGAATAAAACTTGTTGACCAATTCTCCTGAAATAGAAATTACAACTGCCATTTCATTGCACAGAAACATATTAGTCAGTATTTGAAATAAATAAATACATGCCCTTACTCAGTGGATACTTGTTGGGAAATTTCTAGAGCTTTCATTTTCAAGATTTTTTCCATGTCCAGTGCTGTCAATTTGGTTGTGATTTTATTTTATTTTTTTTTCAGGGCTCATACGGACTTCTTACACAAGTCTTTTACTGCTTTACAAGAGCTAAGTTGTTGCTGAAATTGTAAGCTGCCAACCTCATCCCGTACGCCTGTTCAAATTACATTTGAGTCAGAAGTCATAGCTTAAATTAAATTGTAAATTAAAGTGGTGGACATGTTCACAAATATCAAGAAACTTGTGCTTGGTGTCTCCATGACCCACCTTATTTCTCGTTTACCCCCCCAGAACTTGGGACTCTCACTAAGCATATTATTTTTTCATATGCTAGGAAGGAGAGGAGGACAGAAAGGCATGAAGGTTTAGGTAATTTCTAATTTCTCGTGAGATGCTTTCTATTCTGGTTTTAGGGTCACTTTAGATAACTAAGACAGAGAAGCAGAAAGAGAAAATGAAGATAAACAGTAGGGATTTAAAAAGCTTAAAAAAAAAAAAAAAGGTAAGAACTTGTTACTGAGGCAGAAGACTACCTGTGAGAGAAAGATATAACAGCTTGCAATGAAGGCTGGTTGCTCATTTAATTCAGTCGCTTTGTATAAACTCATGAAGATTCATATTATGACTGCTTTTTCGTTCCTGCTACTGGAATTGAAAGGGCCAAATTAGAATGGCTACAAAGCTGTTTTCCAGCACGACCAGCTTTGCTCATTTTGTTGTTCCTCTATGCCATGAGCTGTACAAAGAGTTTTTCTTCCTCTGTGATAGCTACGCTTCAGATGCCTCCTCACATAGAAAGCACTTAACTTCTATCAGCTTTTTCTTTGCGAAATTAATCAACTAAAACTCTTTTTACACCATCTTAGTATTTCACTTGTTCATAACAGTCCTTACCTGCACTTCTACTTGCAGTTGACTTCTTCTTTCTTGAACAAGAGGTGACTAAAATCGTAAGGACATCATAGAAAACTTCAACAGTGTGTGGCATAACTACACTGATTGCAAAGTGCTCATTAATACTTCCCTCAACATCCTAAAATTTGCTTCGGTCATCATAGGGAGTGTTTAGTTTTTCTTCACAGCTGTTTCACATCCAGACCCTTCCTGTGATCAACTAACTCAGCCCTGTTGAGGAAGAAGTAAGGTTAGTGTGTTTGTCTCTCAGCACGTGACACTGCATTTATACTTCTGCATTACTCACCACTGATTTTATCCCAGTCCTCATAGCAGAGCTAGAAGCAGGAGTGAGAGGGAGTGTATTTAGGAAAAGAGAAAGAGAAGATAGGGACCAAGACACATGATCCCTGCTGTCTGATGCCTTCTTTGGTCACATCCTCCACAACCACACAGGGCCAGGGCCTTTGACATGGAGGAAAGATGGGGGAGAGAAATTTTTTTCTTCTCTTCTCTTCTCTTCTCTTCTCTTCTCTTCTCTTCTCTTCTCTTCTCTTCTCTTCTCTTCTCTTCTCTTCTCTTCTCTTCTCTTCTCTTCTCTTCTCTTCTCTTCTCTTCTCTTCTCTTCTCTTCTCTTCTCTTCTCTTCTCTTCTCTTCTCTTCTCTTCTCTTCTCTTCTCTTCTCTTCTCTTCTCTTCTCTTCTCTTCTCTTCTCTTCTCTTCTCTTCTCTTCTCTTCTCTTCTCTTCTCTTCTCTTCTCTTCTCTTCTCTTCTCTTCTCTTCTCTTCTCTTCTCTCCTCTCCTCTCCTCTCCTCTCCTCTCCTCTCCTCTCCTCTCCTCTCCTCTCCTCTCCTCTCCTCTCCTCTCCTCTCCTCTCCTCTCCTCTCCTCTCCTCTCCTCTCCTCTCCTCTCCTCTCCTCTCCTCTCCTCTCCTCTCCTCTCCTCTCCTCTCCTCTCCTCTCCTCTCTCACTTATTAGTACACAATGAATATCTAGAGAAAAAAGAATGAAAAATCCAAAGCAGTTATTTATTCATAAGATACTGGTATTTATGTGAAAAGACAAAAAAACCAAAATTGAAATATCATAAGTAAGTTCTGCCCCTCGCTCTCTTTAGGCTACAGTCACAGCATGTGACAGGTTACAATTTAAAGACACCAAACAAAGTTAGCAGCTTTTAAGGGCATACCCAGTTGGTGGCTATTTGCACGTAGAGTGTCTGACATGTGAGTACTCTGACGCTGTGATGTTCTTCTGCAAACAGTAGAGGATGACAGCAAATACAATTGACTGTATTAATGGTATGTGCTGTGTGCGCACTAGATCTGAAACAACAGAAAAGAAACAACAGAAATCCAAGGAGATGGGGAGAAGGAAAGTCCGTTCTTTGTGCTTTTTAGGTTAGAGATATCCACACGGAATATATGAGGGTGCAAACAAACTTGACAGTTTAAGCAACCATTTCTCTGAACTTTTAGCCCAAAACTATAGTCTATAGCCTTAGCCTTTGACATCTGATATATAAGTAAGTTGGGAATTATTTCCTTCCAAAATAGGCATTAATTTAATTTTCTCCTACAAGCCCATCATTCACGTTTCCCAGCCAAAGTGTGGTAGGGCTACTATCTTGCTGGTGCTTAAGCATTTATCAGTATTATAAGTGGTTCCCTGTAGAATGCCTCATTTTTTTTTCCTACTTCTGTATTTTGAAAAATGAAATCACTATTTATATTTTTCTGTGAAAACTGGAGGACATATTACTTGCTCTCATTAATACCACCCCAGATGTTAGAGGTTATCCTGCATTAGGCTTATAATGCTCAACAGTAAAAGATTAGACTTTTGATGCTAAATATTGAATAGATGATAGCAAAATCATCATTCACTTTTCTTAAGAGTTATAATACCGAGTTCACAAAAGTCAAATTAAATAGAGGCATGAATGCACATCCTGGGATAGATTTTCAATACTTGAACAGCATCATCATATAGAAAAATATTTTATGACTCCCAAGATATTTCCTAGTAAATAGAAGAATGAAGAAAAAAGACAAAAAAAAAGAAAAGATGTATGAAGAGTTAAATAAATTGTTTGGTTTTTATTTTATCTAAGTAATCTACAGTAGAATGGTTAGGATCATCCTTTCCTACAAGCCTTTTTTTTTTATCTGAAGCCATGTATCTGAATTAAAACAAAATGGTTAACTCATTTCTACTAAAAGAACAATCAGCAGACAGCTAAAACTTCTTCCTTTCTTCTCTGTTAACTCCTCCTACTGTTACTATGAAGGTTATTTCAAGGTTTCCACATGAGGTCATAGCTAGGAAGCAAAAGTTTTGTATAAAAACTTGTGAGAAATAGAAATGAAATCTGCAACCTAGCTGACTGATGATGCTATAGCCGAAGAACTGTTAGCCAAGGTAGGAAATGTTAAGGAGACTCTCCTGTAAGATACAGAACTTCATTTCTGCTATTTCTATCTCCCATTCAGACTAACTTGTTTCTTGAACTTCCACATAATATTGGGTCTGCCTGGGCATGTAGGAGTCAAGGGAACTGAAACACTTGCTATCAGTCCAAAATCTGTTTCTTATGACTGCATTTCACAGTTGCTCAAGTGCCGTTTTGTCGAATTAATTAATTGTGGTAAATGAGGCCATTTTAACTCACTAGTTCTTTTTCTTCTGATCCTGTTATATTTGAATGTCATTACTTGGTTTAACCCCAGCGTCTAAGCCTACCATTCAGGCATTAGTATCATTTTCATGCAGACGTGACATTGAGCCGTGGGCCTCCTCCTGCTATCACATGCATTATAGATGAAGAATGTGTCAAAACTTCTCAGTCTCCATTGTCTCTGATCTGTATTTGAGAGACATAAAAACATGCAGGAGTGTACAGAGCAACTTCTCCAAGGACTTTCCCATCTTCCTTGATAGAGGAAGTGGTAAGTACCAGACCTTCAGGGGGAAAAAAAACCAAACAAAAAAAGGAAAATCCCCATTTCTTCCTGGAAAACAAAGGCTGCTGTGGTGGCTATTGGGTGGCAATTAAACATTAGTGGAGTGTGGCCACTTCCCACCTTCCTTTCAGACCCACTAAGCAGAGTCTCCAAGAGCAATACTCTACCTGGGAACTCACACATCTTGCAAATTATCAGCTGATTGGTACTTCTGCCTATATAAGAAAACATTAACTCAAAAAATTTTCAGCCATCATATCAACAACACCTTGCCCAATGGATTTAAAAGAAATCTTCAAAAGGATTTCCTATTTAAATTATTTATTAATTTAATTCCCATTAAAAGGTAACCTAGATTTCTTCCAGTTGCACTTAATGTCCTCTCTACTTATGATAAATTCTATCTGTATAAATACATCTGTATGAGAGAAAATTCATACAGAGGACTACAAATATTAAAGTGTGAAAGTAAGTTCTTCAGATGGGTTTTATCTTAACGAACTTTACAGCAATACTACTCTCTCAAGATAGACACTCCACGCCAGCCAAAAGTTTCATGGTTGAACATTTTTTCTATGAAAGGCTTTTTCCTAGTCAGCTTTTGTTATATATACATACCCCCACATTATTTGTTTGACTTTTAAGTAAATTGTTGACATCGCTCAGTCTAAAGACTTTCTTTTCAGAGACAAGGCTCTTCCTTTTTCCTGAAGAAGCAAGATGTATCTGAACCTGCTTCATATCTCAGAGAAGGGGAGGAGAAAAGGAAAGTGTCAAACTCCCAGTCTTTGTGACAAATAAGAATCGGAAATGTAGTAAAATACCTGCTCAGCATGGAATAATACTTGGTAAAGACTTCTGTTCACCGTAACCTAATTCAATCCTCATTAGACCAAGGTGCATGGCTCTCAGACAGGCCAGGTATACAAATATATTAGATGTAGGTACGGTAGTGGGACAGGTGGCTGTGAAGACCAACGGGTGAATCGCACTTTCAGGATATGAGAGTTGACAGGGTCTTAGTTTAATATAAGTGGTTTTCTGATTTTAGAGGATAATATGAAATTTATATCCTAACTCTTTGCATTGTAATTCTGTACTGAGCTTGCTTTTTTAGCTTTTTTTCCAGGACCTTCTTTGGATAGCCTGCTAGCCAAAAAATTTACAATGTAACAGAGGATTTTCTTTCCAAGCAATGTGTGCTGCATCTTTCCATTAATGAACATCGTGATAAACAGGGGTAGGTTAAAAATTTCACAGGTGTGGAAAGACTGCAGTTCTCCTATGGCCATTGTAAGTCCTTGAGAACCGTAATTTGTATTAAGAATCATGGCAACTGCTCTTAAAACAATATACTGCTGCTGATGAAGCAAAAAACTGTTTTTAAGAAGGTCTGCTCCTGCCTAAGCTTAAACAGATGCTCCTAGAAAATACCGAACTCTTGAAAAGGACAGCATAAGAAGAGAACAAAAGTCAGCAAACCAAGTGAGTATGTTTCCTGTTTCCTAGTGTAATTCTTAGACATAGATGTGTATTTTGGCATGAGATAGCAATGTAAGAAAATAATCCCATGTTCTTTTTTAGTATAAAATCTTTTTTTGTAAAAACAATTTTTCGTATTTGTCATTCATGAACTATTTGTCATCAAAAAGTAGAACCCGGAACAGAATTTATTGTGGAAAACTTGTTTCCAGGGAACCCACATAATTTAAGAAATTTGGAAATTTGTTTCAGACTTTAAATTAAGATGAAGTATTCTAGTTAACAAATCCCATCCACTTCTATTCAGCCTTTTTCTGAAGAGTTTCATGTACAGAGATCAAAGATTCTCCAGTGATTATTGACAAAAATTAATGTTAAAGATCAAAATTTCAAATTTTTTATTAAACTGTGAAATTAGAAGTGTTGTACTGGAGTGGAAGTATTCAGGTCTCATTTTTTTGCAATTAACTGTGCATATCTTTGAGACAAATTTTCCTGTAATGTGCTGTGCATCAAAAAGAAAATAAAAAGTAATACCAAGCAAGCACAGGCTAAGATATTAAAGCACATCAGACAGATGATGTTTCTTCAACAAACTCAGGCGTGGAAGTTCATTACTCATCTCCAGTTCCTATGCTTACCATGAATGTGCATCTTACATGAAAAAAAGCAGTATTACAAAGCTCAACCTTACTTATATCTCTAACGTGACCTTCTTATGTGCCTCTTTTTGCTACATACCTGTCTTAAAGGCATTGAAGTCTATGGATGGACATAGAAGTCAAATGTATGTTAACCGTTAACAGTCTTGTTTTTGATGGTGACTCTGAATTCCCATTACTACATAAGGAATCATCAAACCAGAAGACAAGGGAAGATTTCCTTCGCCTCATTTTCATATGGGGAAAATACAGGAAAAATGTGGGAAGAGAAACATCCTGAAGGCGACTACTGAGACCATGAATTGCATGCTTTTGCGATGATGAAAATGAGTCTTCTTCTTTAGCACAAACATTTGCCTTTTCAGGTCTGTTGCATGCTCAGATTTTTTCACTAACCTCAGTAGGAGCTGACAGAATCCAGGCCCTTTCGAACTCAATACCATAAGAGTACAATCATACCCTCTAGAGGAATGGAAAGCAACATGCATACCTATGTTATTATTGTCTATTTTCTGGCATCAGCTTTGTTCTGAACACACGCTTCTTTTATTTTTAATTTCTGAATCAAAGTAATAACCAATAGCAATCCAAATGCATTGTATTATACTAAATACCTTCTCCCTCCCTCTTTGCGTCTTGATTTGTTAAAAACGGCAGAGATTTTTGCACTGGAAATATCAGATGGTGATTTTCTAAACTACCCTAGACTCCTTCTTTATTCTCCCAGCATTTAATTCATTCCTTTTTGATGGGCTTAGCTCTCTTGTTACCACTTAAAGCCCCTATATGATCAGCTTGGACTTCTCAGATTGGTGTCCTGCTCTCCTGTGATAAAATTACCTACCCTTTCAGAATTGTAGCTCTTATACCTCCAAACTCCATTACCTTTACACTGATATTTTTCTTAACCTCAAGAGTGATTTCTCTTGAGATGTGTGAAACTGCACAACCACAGCCCACATAAAGCCAGAGGAACCCTTTTTCCAAGAAAATACTATCTGATTTTTCAATCTTCTCAATCTTGTCACATCGGCCTTTCTTCCAGCCATGTAATTCTTGTGCTTTACATGTTCTGCAGAGCACTTAAATATGTTGTACGCAGCTGGGTCTGAATTCTTCTTGTCCAGCAAGAGTAAGGTATAAGATTTCCCCACAGACAAGTGCTCCTGCACAGATGCTAACAGGAATTTCATGGAGGTTATAAGTCCTTGCTAGTTTTCTATATTACCATTAACTTCTGCTTGACACAGGTTGGGTCTATGGCAGCAGTAGAATTACCCGGCTAAGGATTACCTCCTTAAGGATGATTGTAGAATTGCAACACTATAAAACACCTGTGAAAATTCATCTGGAGTTCAAGCCCGACACTCTGGAGATGCAGCTTTTCTGCACCACTTTTATCTCTCCCTCCACAGGCTTATTATCTCCTCAGACATGACCTGGCATAGTCTATGAATCCATATCTATAGTACAGTGCATGTAAATAAAATATGCTGATGTTCCCTGGTATTAATTTGGCTAAGGAAAATATTTACGAGCTATATCCTTGCAATATTGACCAATCCCTTTACACTAAATGGACAAAAATATTATGTGAACCCACATTTGATCAGATGAAACCAGACCATTTAAAAAGCAAAAAAGAAGAAAGCACAAGAATCTGATGAGGCAGAACACCAACATTAATAATCTTTGTGTAGGGCTGGATATATCCCAGATGGAGAATGTCATGCTGAAGCTATGACAGCAGGTGTCCACCTCTATTTTTTAAAAACAGAACAAAGAGAGAAAGGAAGGATTTCAAGGAAAGACCAATGGACAGGTTCAGAACTGATGAAAGACTGTCTTATTGTTCATAAGGAAACACAGCACATTTCTCTACCTTTATGTTATTTCTCAAATTCCTTTCACCTAAATTGCCACATGTTGAGATGAATCAGGTGAACGTTTATTCACTTGGTGACTAGGAGCACCATTGAAACTGTAATATAGGTGTTTACAACTTGTTTATTACAATATGCAGCATCAAAGGAAGCATCATATCACAGAATCACAGAATCACAGAATAGTAGGGGTTGGAAGGGACCTCTGTGGGTCATCTAGTCCAAGCCTCCTGCCGAAGCAGGGTCACCTACAGCAAGCTGCACAGGACGTTGTCCAGGCGGGTCTTGAATATCTCCAGAGAAGGAGAATCCACAACCTCCCTGGGCAGACTGTTCCTGTGCTCCGTCACCCTCTGAATGAAGAAGTTCTTCCTCATGTTCAGACGGAACTTGGAGGCTGGCAACAAGTGGTGTCCCCCAGGGGTCAGTACTGCGCCCAGTCTTGTTTAACTTCTTCATCAACGACCTGCATGAAGAGTTAGAATGTACCCTCAGCAAGTTTGCTGATGACACCAAACTGGGAGGTGTGGTAGATACACCAGAAGGCTGTGCTGCCATTCAGTGTGACCTGGATAGGCTGGAAAGCTGGGCAGAGAGGAACCTGATGAGGTTCAACAAAGCCAAATGCAGGGTCCTGCACCTGGGGAGGAAAAACCTCATGCACCAGTACAGGCTTGGGGTGGACCTGCTGGAGAGCAGCTCTGCGGAGAGGGACCTGGGTGTCCTGGTAGACGACAGGTTAACCATGAGCCAGCAGTGTGCCCTGGCTGCCAAGAAGGCCAATGGGATCCTGGGATGCATCAAGAAGAGTGTGGCCAGCAGGATGAGGGAGGTTCTCCTTCCCCTCTACACTGCCCTAGTGAGGCCTCATCTGGAGTACTGTGTCCAGTTCTGGGCTCCCCAGTTCAAGAAAGATGAAGAGCTACTGGAGAGAGTCCAGCGGAGGGCTACGAGGATGGTGAGGGGACTGGAGCATCTCTACTACGAGGAGAGGTTGAGGGAACTGGGCTTGTTCAGCCTGAAGAAGAGAAGGCTGCGAGGGGACCTTATAAATGCTTACAAATATCATATGCAGTGTTTAGGAAAGAACGGGACTGAGGTCAGGGTGATGGTACACACAAACCAAGAGTTGTTTGTTTGCTTGGGATGCTCTGTCCAGTTTATGAGTATGTTGATGATGTATATTTGATTATAGTATAACTCCTCAGTTATTCTCAAGTTTTCTTGGCAGTTCAGAATAATGGAGACACCAGCAATTTCTGCAGAAGTGCAAATCTGTGCCTTCTGTGATGTAGCAGTGCATGAAAATACTGGTTTTTATTTTAACTCCTACACCCTGAGTGCCACACAATGACTGATTCTGTTCGTGTAGTTTCTTAAACTGTGGTTGGACTGAATAAGTAAGAAAATAATAATTCAGCTCTTTTGGCTTGGGCTCATATTAAATAATATTTTTTACAAACACATCCAGAAATGTCAATTCAATAGCAAAAAGCTGATGGGTTTTGGGCGAGATTTTGTTGCTGAAGTCCGCCTAGCTTCAGCAAGTATGAATGGCTGACAGTAATAAATTACTGAGGACTGTCAGTACAAAGGAAAGAAGGGACAACAACCAGAGCCCACAGTCTGTCCTGCCTGTTGCTACGATCACAGCATAACAGGTGTGTTGGTGAAAGTTCAGATCATATTTAGTTTTTACTTACAACTACAAGGATTTTAATCTAAACAGAACAGATATTGTCAGTTTCCTGCTTCACCCCAGCGATCCAGCTAGCGCATCTTTGGTGGAACAAAAGCATTACTGGCTGCCCACTTGTTGCCCAATCTCTGGATTTTCTCGTCTCTTTTTCAGTACCTAGGAGTGTTTCAGGATTTCAGGATTACAGTGGGTTAAATGGGTCTGAGCCAATGTCTTTGTGGAAGACAATCTCAGGCATGTTGGTACATATTGAAGGCTGCTCTAAACCTTTGTCACCTCTCCCATCCCAAAGTGACAGAGGGAAGCTGGTCAAGGCACTGACTTCAGTCTGAAGCCATTATTTGGGGGTTTGGTTTGGAAAAAGCAGGCATTTCTGTTGGGATGACCCTTCTCTTCCAATCCAGCAGGACTACAGCAACCACCAGGAGATGCATGGGAAGAAAATTTCTAGATAGTTCAGTCTGGCTCATGGATGCGTTCAGTAAAGTCAAACTTCAAAACACAGTCTTGCTATGGTGCCGGTGTTTCATATGTCTGTATCTGCATCCATTTTAGCTTAAAATAGAGGTCACGGTTTCCTAACAAGCATTTGAATAAAATGAAACCAGAAGTTAAATATGGATTCATATTTTCTCTTATAATATTCTCCACATGATAGAGATTTGCAGTTTTCAGCTCAAACCCGTATAGGAGCTAAGCTTGTGCCCTAAGTTTCAGCTCAGTGCAAAGAGCAAGTAAATGCTGGAAATCAGGATTTGTAATGGCTAACCCAAGCCATCCTTAACTACCTACACCTCTATAATGTCCTATACAGGCTGTGCAACTGCAGAAATGCATTTAAAGAAGTAATCTGTCCTTTTAGCTAATAACATCAAAATGAGACCTTTTTCTTCACTTTGCCTGGACCTCTAACCTTTAAAGGTGAGTTAGACAGCTGCAGAAAACCTGATCTCATTTTCTGCCCCTGGCAAGATTTTTTCAAGTTCATCTTCTTTTTTTCCCTTCTCTCAAAATCTGATGAAAAATGAAATGTCATGAAAACAGGCTCTGAGGCTAAAAAACCTCTGTCTGTCTCTGTGACAGATGTCAGTTTGAAAGGTTTCAGGTCACCTGTCAGAAGTATGTCAGTATGATCCATACAAACATCTACTCAACCTCTAACACTAACATTGAGTTCTCCTTTTTAAAATACCCCTTGAAAAAGAATCAAATGATTTCAAGTCACTGCCTTTTCCCCTTTCTTTTAACTCTGATTAATGAGCCAAACTCTTAGGCAAAAAAAAAAAAAAAAAAAAAGAAAGGGGGGGGTGGAAAAAGGAAAAAAAGCGCCTTTAAAAAAGGACAGCTTGACCTTTTTGTGCCCCTGGCAGTGAACCAATCAGCATTCTCGTAATCCAAACACAGATGCCTGGAGCTAAACAAATCCTATACTTGTGAACAAGAATTCAGTTTGCTGTCAAAATACAATGACGAGCAGCAAAGTGCTGCTCTTAAGCAAAATATCCTGAATTAAATTAAAATGTTTTTGATTAATAAAAGGAGTAACATGAGTAATGTAATACACCACTAATAGCATCATTTGGAAACAATTACATTGATATATTTATGTATATATATTACATATGTACATTTAAAGCACAGTACCTCATCTCTACATGAGACATAATCCCATAATATTTTATGCCACCAGAAACATTGCTCATCTAACGCTGCAATTCAGTATTTTGTAATGATTAATTAACGGGCTTGAGAGTTATTTTGTTCCTGGCTTAGTGTCATAATGTTTGCATTATTTCTCACAACCGAGTTCTGCCCTTTTAAAGACTGAGCCTCTGTTTTGTTAAAAAAATTAATTGCAGTATTAAATAGAAGATCCCAGCTGCATGACAGTTTTCATCAGTGTGTTGTTTTAATAGTCTACCAAACAGATATGCTTAGAGCTTTCTGCCAATTCCTATTTTCAAATGCCCCTACTCAATATATCCTGTCGAGTAGGTTCTTGGTGCCAATGAGCATATTTCTGGATTTTCTTAAAAATCTATGATATCCTATAATGTCAGTTATAGGGTCCAGTACAACATCTGAGGAAAAAGATCTGGACAGCAGACTGATAGGCTACAGATGTACCAGATCCAAATTTCAATGCAACCACGAAGTTAGTCAGCTTTAATTTTTGTTTCAGGGTTAAATATGTCATTTAATGGATATGTGAAACTAATGCGAACGCAGAGGTGGTGTTTTTATGCTGTGTTTCTTTGGACCTCTCTCCTCAGGTGTAGGGTCCTCCTTTTAACATTTTTCTAACACTAAATTATTATTCTAATAATAAATTTGTGTGCAGCTGCTGACTAAGTGTCCGTAATCTCTCCTTTTTCTCATAAGTGCATATACCATATGTGGAAACAAACTGCGTCAGATTTCAGGTTTTTTTTTTTAATAATCAATGATGGCACTGTGCCGCTCTCTGGGAGTTAATTTCATTAACATTTAAACAGATTCATATGACAGGAAAACAGTCAGCTTAGTATCAAAGGGTTACAGCTCTTACAAAACAAGTATCAGCTTCATTTTGGGCAGTCCTACAGAGACTTGGGAACAGTTGGAGACAGAATCATCCGCAGAAAATTATCAGTATTGTTTAGACGGAGATAACCACAAACATCCTGGAATACTTAACCGTGTCTAATCTCTTGATGACTCATGTTTACATTAAATTTTACTTTAATGTTGATTTCTTTATTCTTTTTTTAATCTTCCAGTTGAACATTATTTTTTAATACAATCATAAAGTGGAAACGGAGAAGTTTACATGTCATATTAGGTTGCAAGATGGCCAGTACGATTATTTCAAAGCTCTGATGGGAACGGGTGTTTTTGCTAAGAACAGCCACCTGCAGAATTTCTCTGGACACAGTGGACTTGACACAGACTGGACCAGGACTGAACACTTTCTTAAATACTTACTGATACGACTCCAAGTCCACCTTGCCAATGAGGGTAAAGCGCTTCAACGAGCAATACTCCTTGTGTCTGCAGGATTGTAAATACTAAACCGTAATCACAGAGATTTCCTTTCTAGTGTTCTCATAACTTCAAGGTTTGCAAATAAATCTGCAAGATATCATTTTTTTCTTGTGCCAAAAAGCTTATTAATCCTATGGGTTAAATGCTAAGTATGTTTAAACAGATGATAAACCGTTTAACGTAACTTTCTTGCCTCCAGTTATTTTCAGCACTTAGGCTGTGACACTCTGCTCCTCTGAATAAAACCGTGAACTAAAAGGTATACACTTCCCTTATCACACAGTAAGCCCTTTTAGAACCTAATAAATTAATTACATCTCCAAAGAGAGTCTTTCACTTGCTTCCCTCCCTTAGCATCGCCAACTACATCTGGCCAGCCAGCAAGATACTGAGAGGGCATTACTGCAGATTACGATCAGAAATGTTGAAGCAGTTATTGGTGTCACACTGGAATAGCATATTAACATTGCCACAAACAGTCTTTCTCTTGTAAGAATAGCGCTTTGATGTTCCAACCCCTAGCAAGCATATTAGGAAACAAAAAAAAAAAAAAAAAAGGAAAAAGAAAGGAGGGTGAAAACAGCAACGATTGTGAAGACAGATTTCCCAGCTGAAATTAATAATTCTGAGCAGCACTAAAATTAATTACTCTGTAGTTGTAAGCAGGCAGCGGATTTATGGTAAATGACAGAGTGTTTGCAAATTTTCCTGACTACTCGATTAGAAAATGCACCAAGTACAGGCGTCAGCCGAGCATGCATTATTTAAGTGGTTGGTGTCTGGCGACAATCTGGAAGCTGCAATTGTTGTGGTTGCCCGTAGGAAAATTCGCACTTTCTGGGAGAAATTCTTTCACCTTTGTGTGCCCACAGCAAGGATCTCTCCTCATGGCAGCTGTAGGATACACTAGAACTTCGTGACCTGGAAAATGTGGGACAACTGACACAAGGTGACCCCCTGAATGCTGGGGTAGGCCCAATTAATTTAAAATTTTGCTTGGCCTTGTCTCTTCCAATTTTCTAAATCCTCTGGAAAAATGATTAATGCGTACACTGCCAATGCGAAAATATTTTTGACCCTATTAAAGTCGACCAAGGGTAAACCAAGTGTAGGCTGGCATTGTATCAAACTAGCTTTATTAAATTTGATTGGAGGTTTGTATGAGGAAGGGACAGACAAGGACATTATTTTGCACAGCAGCTCCCTTTTAAATGAAACTGCTGGAAGGAATACAAAGTACTGGTGTGCGTTAGTACAGAGCTGTGCTTAATGTAGCAAAAACTCACCAAAAAAGTGATTTTTTTCTGAGAGCTTAGTATTCCCCATCTGTGAAAATACGTTGTCAGTGAGGTTAATTCATTATACGACAAGTGTTGTTTCTCTTGCAGAGGGAAGAGAATGTTCAAACCTTGTCTTACTTCTTACCTTTTTGGATTTTTATTCCCCAATTTAGTCTCGTCCTGCGGGTTCCAGCAGCTGGAGACATGTCCCGAGGAGTAGGACTAGGGCAGGAGTAGGCACATCAGTCACAGAAGTGATGTTTTCAACACTTCCCCCAGTTTCTACAGCAGCCCCTTTTTTATTGCCAGTGAAGTGCTCCAAAGCTCTCCACAAACCCAAAAACACTAAGTTTCTCAACATTTATCCTGGTCCATTCATGATCCTCTAATACAAGACCATGCTCTCTGCTCTCAGGGACCTTTTAGGGATAAGGAGGACTTATTGCCCAGATCTGGGTCCTCATGGTGATTATTTTAGCTAAACAAATAAAAAATAACCCAAAAGCTAATAAAACTTTCTAATTTTCTGAATAAAAAAAAGTGATAGCTGTTTTTCAACCCCCTAAAACCTAACAGAGGATTTAAGATGCCATGCTGTTCTCCCTGCTTCTAGTCTTGTTCAAGCACCCTGCTGGCTAGCTTGGCTAATTTAAGGTAAGTTTACGAGAAGGCGGCAATCTGTCATAAGTTTGTCTGCTCCCAGTCCACTCTTGCCTAAAACACAACAACTCCAGCTTGGAAACTGCAGCTTCATTAGTTTAATTTGGTGTTTAGCCTGTTTGCATGGAGGGTGTGCTAGCTCTGGTGCAGGATCTCCAGACGGACTCTTGCTTTTAAGGCGAAGATACTCATTCAGCAACACATCAGTGTTTTTTTCTGCTTTGTATCAGTTGACAGTGAATCACAAACAAAACCATTTAAATGGAGTGGTCTATCTAATGCAGAGGAGAACATTCAAAGCTTTCAGCAGTTTTGAGTGGTACAAGGCTCATAATTACAAAACATTCTGTGCTGACAACACGAAATAATCCTTCCACCACTCAAGATGGAGCAAAAGCAGAAACTGCTCAGGCTAGACAGCTTTACTTAGAGGTGTAACTGCAGTGAAAAAATAACCAGACTACTGCCTTTGAGGAGATGGACGTAATGATGTACATGAATGACAGCCTTATTTTGGTAAGATGTGAGCTTACTGAAGACCACCAACAAGCTGTCAGCAGATAAGCATTAAATGATTTTGATGAAATGGCTGAAATTCTGCTTGACTTAAGCTTGATAAACTAAAACGAAGAGGCCTATAAACATTCTTATTGAACTTCCCCCAAATGCGAATTCAGCATCTTCAGAAAACGTTCCATCACGTCAAGAGTGTAAATACAAATGTGTACATATACACACATATATGCATAAAGTTCTTAATTAGAGACATGTGGACAACTTGTTCCCGTCTACACTAGTTTTAACCTAGTTATCTAGAGTCAGAGTGAAGTGTTATGCTCCTCCAAATGCATGGATATGTCAGTTAAAGTCAGCTAAAAAGTAGATGTTATCTTGAAAGCCTGGATCTGGCTATAGAATATATTTTTTTCCCAAAATCCATATCTCTTCTACAGGTCTCTTCCATTTATATCTAAGCAACCACTAATACAAGATGATCTCTGAATGTATACTTACTGACATAAATTCAAATTGGCTGAAATGAAGGACAGTGTAAACTTGATATGGCAGAACCTAGATTTAGGCATGTGAAACAGAAAAGTGATGGTAGCTCATCCCAATCTAATAAACTGAATAGATACAAAGATTGTTGTAATGAAAAATAAGTATATAGAAGTGCACCACTGTTTTACTTGAATTATTTCATAGTTTGTGAGGGAGTGGACTTGGTGACTTCTTCAGTAAATTAGTCTTTCTAGCACACAGTGGACTGCCTACAGCATTTCAGAGAAGAGTAGCAGATTCAAGAACAAAAAATATTATTTGCATGATTTTGAGCTACTTTTAATACTGAAACTTCAAAGAGGAGTTCACCAAAGGGTGAGAGGACTCATAAAGTGTTCAAGTCTAATTTGCTGAAGAGATGTAGACAGTCTTTAAAATGACTAAACAAATTGTAATTCACTTTTTTGAGTTCTATTTTATCTTTGTGCTTTATGATATTTTTAAGGCATTTATTGTTTCATACTTAACTATGAAGGATTTTGAGTTAAACTCTCGTTAAAATTCTCCCTTAGTAGCTATAAAGAGAAACACAGAGTCACCTGTAAGCTGGTTCAACCAAATACTTTACTTATTTGTAATATGAACCTCTGATTACAGGGCAACATCTGTGGTCGATGTTTTTCAAATGCTGTCTTGGAGATACATCAAAAGCATCTTGTATTAGGTCCTGGGTTTGGACTGCTCCTAGGACTCCCACTCCTCTGGCCTTCACCACCACCTTGATATTTTACTCCTCTTTCCTGCCTTTCCTGAAGAAGTCAGCCCTTCCAGTGACAATGATCAGTGCAAACAAGCACTGTGCTCTCCTGCCAAGCTCTTTGGGTGTTGTTGCTGTTGTTGAAGTACGTGCTTGATGATTAGATGTCAGCTCTTGGAGACTGGGAGATAAATCAACTGGGAGGAAAGCGGAGGTCCTTAATATCTTGTGGAGGGATTATGAACAGTGTCTGTGTATCTAGCAGGACACCTCTTTTCACTTCAGAGCTATGCAGTGGTGAACATCAGAGAAGAAGGCTTCATGTTTGACTGACAACACACTGTAGGAATTGAAAAAGTCATAAGCTTAAAGTTTTCTGGTGTAAATGGGAAATGAAGGATCAGATTTGACAATAGTTCCTGTACTGAGACTAACTGCTTGTGTTCCAAATAGGCTCAGTCCCAGTCCTATGGACAGTTACAGCCACCACACTATTATCCTTAGGGAAAAGGTGTGAGACACGCTCTGCCCAGGTCACTTTGGGTCCAGATCGTGGTAGAACTGCTCAGGATTTAAACCCTTGGTTTCAAGGGTCACAAAATGAGTAGTCCAAAAATCCATGAGATTCCTACCTCCCCCAGGATGAGAGAACCAGGAAAGTCTCGCTCTTCAAGGTGTTATCTTTAGTTCTAGCCTTGTAATGACTGCGTCCATCAAAATACCCCTATCAGACCAGCTCTATCTCAGTAATGGTCTCCTTCTTCCCGAACCGACCACAGCTGTTGGGAGAATTTGGACTGGCTCCGCTTTGTGACGCTCCAAGTGCAAGCGCTAGACTGGCAATTTTTTGAAGATGATGGAAAGTAAGCAGAGGAGAGAGGCTGAATACCAGTTTGCACAGAAAACAGAGTAATTTTCTTGGAAAAATGTAGCAACAGCTCATCTGAGCACCTGGCTAAACGCAGAGGGCCGGTTTGCTGGATGAGATGCTAGAGATGGGTCTGTCCATGGACAGCTGACCGTACCCATTGCCTAAGTGGGAAGGCATTCACTTTCACTCCGACAGCTGCTGTGGGGCGAGGTGAGACCTACAGATGAGATGATAAGGAGTAGATTGACAGTACCTCTGCACCGAGAGGCCTGCCAAAGGCTAGCACAGTCTTGAGTTCCATCCAGCTTAGCTCGTTTTCTTTTTTATTATTTTTTCGATGAGGAGCAGACGTGGAGTTTTCCAGGAAAATCATCTCTACAGAGCAGATGAGTGGAATAACTGCAGACAATTTTCTCTGTGGTGACTAAAGACATGTATACATTCTATATTAACTACCACAACAACACTGTAGCTAGAATGGTGGATTTAATGTTTTCTCCTGTTCAGTGTTGAAAAGTTTTCCAGCTGAGGATTCTGCAGAGGCACAGCCCTCACAAACTGACGCCCAATTAGTGTCACAATTCCCATATTTCCAAAATTAAGTATAAAGGTTGAAGTAATTAGTAGTTATTTCCTGTATTAGGCACAGTAGAAATGAAGTCTTTCATAACACCGCAATTCCTAAGTGACTGAGGATTACCTTTTATGTAACATTTCCCCCCAAGTTTTACTCTGCTACTGACGCTGCACGGTTCTGTCAAGACAGGACTTAGATTCTCTGCACCCCAGAGATCCGCTTACAATTACTGCATCTGTATGAGGCTCTAGTTCAACTGCTATTACGTGTTACTATAGCTAAGCATTTGGTTCTTGCTCAATACAGGATGCTGAGGGAGACCCTATTTGGGATACGAAGTTTAAGACAAGGATTTACTCCGCAACTGAAGTCTGATGGAAACAATCTGGCTGGAGTCCTTTCCCTTTGTGTGTTTCTCTGTCTAGGTGTTGACCATTCCAATTTATTAATATGTACATTGTGTGGATGAGCTGGTATTCTGATCATTTTTAAAGTGCGTTTTTTTCTTGGTGATTTCTGTTCACAGCAGAATTGTGCCAACTTCAGGATCATCAGCTGACTCCTTTTCACCCTCAGCTGTTGGTCAAGACCTTTCCTAGTGAACTATTATCTACTCATTTTAGTCGTCCAAAGATAACTTGAAAGATCAGTAGAACATATTATCCTAAAACTTCGTATTTATTTTTGAGGTACTGCACCATGCCCGCACGCTTCTGTCATGTCACATTGTGTTACGCAGACTTACAGTGAGAAGAAATTTAACGGGAAGTGACATGGTGTAAGTGATGCACTGACATGTATAATTTAAAGACCACGCTCTTGTTGGAAGCAGACACCTGCAATTAATTCAGATATTGGGAATTCAAAATGAAACTGATGATTAAAGCCAGAAGGGACTTAAGATGCATATTAATCTCATGAACTGGTGAATTTCTCAGTTCCTCTAGCAGAGCAGCATGGTTACTTTTACTAGATTTCTTCTGAGAACTCATCTGAGGAGCAGCATTGCTGCTGCTTTGATGAGGTATTCTCAGCCTTCTAAATGCACAGAAATTCGGGCTTCTTCAGGTCCCCTCCTATGCACGAAGACAGAGCTTGATTTGAAAGCACTTTAAAAACGAAATATCTTTGTTTTCTGTTCTCTTAATATTTTTTATTAAGTCAATATCCAAACTGGTGACTAATTGCATCTAGGAAATTTTGGTTACTCTCTATGATGCTGCTTTGATGGGTTTACTCAATATCAAGCAGAGATGCTGCCTCAGGGGTCTGACCAGAAGTCAGCAGTCTTCACGAGCAATTTTGCAAACATATGATGTTACATCTTTCAAATACTTCTTCACAGACAATTTTAATGCAACAGAACATGCTGGCACTAGCAGTGTGCCTACCCACTCTTTTGGATTTTTTTTCTATAGCTGCATATCTGCAACCTGAAATTCAGTGTTTTGATCATCTCTCACAGAGGGAAAATACTGCTTTGTTTAGCTGTGCCTTGTGATGAAGGGCCTGAATGAGCCAACAGCTTGAGCCCTGCATATTAATAGTAATGAGAATTGTGATCTTAAGATTGAAGAAACATGTCCTTTGTATTGAAATAATTCAGCTTGTGAAGGCTATAGGTATCTTTGCATCTGTTTACTTAAAAAGACATTTAAAAAAATCTACTGGAACATCTTCGATACATACATAAATTGAAAAAGATAAAAGAACAGCAGCAGCAGCAGAATTCATTCTACTCTGACACCAGTAGTTTCCGTTGTATAGTTTATACTTGCTAACTTTAGGGATAGCTTATCACTGACTAAATGCTAACCTGTATTTATTTACAGCTCGTCCGTTATTTCCCGTTGGGCTGCAGACAATTGATCAAAAAGACACTGTTGATAGAAGCCTAAATTAGTAAACCAGAGATTAGGATGTTTGTTTAAAAACAATCATCATGTGAATGTTAATTCTTAGGGCTTAGTTAAAAGTTTTTGCTTTTTGCTTAAACTGTAAACCTTTCTTTTCCTAAGATCATAAGAGTTGACAGAAAACAAGTAAGAAAAGTAAAAATTGGACCGTGCCCTGGAAATGCAAGGTTACTCTGGCATAAAGTTCTTATACGTATTGAGAAAGCCCAACAATTAAATAAGAGTGTAGGTTCATGGAATGCACAGCAAACTCAGGGGAATATCCCAGGTGGACTGAACAGGTCAAGAGCACAAATCTGTGTAATCATTGTATTGCAAAGTGGAAGCAGCATTGCCAAGATCCGCCCTCCTGAGCTGAGGCAGCCCTCGCTTGCAAAACTGCTGAAAGATGCATTTCCCTGGCACTGGAAATACATATATTTGTATTTCTAACAAAGCTCGTAAGCGCAAGAATGCTGTCTGATGCCCCTTAAATGAAAGGATACTCATTTTTCCTCATCCTGTGATTTCTGGGACTGTTTGATTAAGCAAGCATTCCTCCTGTTTTTTTTTTTTTTTTCCACCTGACTAGACTACTCCTACCAGCCAATAACAGGGGTTTGAATTGTCAGGCTGGCCAACCTAGTACAACATACTTGCTTCATTTTCCCTGAAGAGTTTGGCAGTCCTGAAAGACATGCTCAGTGTAAACGAACAACTGAGAATGTAATTAAGAGGCATGTTAAACTATAAAAAAGGGGTAGTAACCACAGTATGCTTTCATTAATTAAAGCACTTTCTAATATCAGCCAATTACATCAACCTCCTCTGGCCCTTATATTTCTTAGGCTTTGTGTAACCGGTCCCTTTATCTCTAATGGGATCCTTATAATGCTGACCATGTGGCTTTAGAACAACACCAAAATGCTAATCTAATCCCCAGTGTTGCCCAAAGGCATTACATGGGCCCTGACATGGATCCAAGATTGGTGGCACCCTAATTCAAATAAAAGCAAGAATTAGGGCTGATCAGGTGTCTCAGTGACAACAGCACAATGAGCGGCTGGGGGAAGGTGGGGGCAGGTTGGGGAGGGGGAGATGGCAGCAGCAAGCGATCAGGCACATTTCAAAAGTAATTGGTCTCCAGGGAGGGTGCGGGTTGCTTCCTAGACCACTTCTACAGAGCCCTTTGCACCTTGCCAGCTGGAGGGAGAGTGCAGCAACTTCCAGAGAATAGCAGCGGGGCTAATGGAAGCGCACGTACGTGTGAAAACGGAAAGCGGGCAGCCTGAAACCGATGGAGTGGATTAAAACGGGACTTCCTTCTAGATTTTCCTTTTTTTTTTTTAAAAAAAAAAAAGAAATCAGTCTCATCATTACTTTGATTTCACAGATAGATAGATTAAATGTGGAAAGTCAGGATTCCTGAAAGAACCAGATTAAAATCACAGGGCTGCACTTCCTTCCTTGTCCTGCTCTATATGTGGCATGAAATGAAATGACTTCAAAAACACAGCAAGGCTTTTCATTACTTTTTGTAGTGTTTTATTTTTTCTATAGCATCGACTTCTGTGGAGCACTTTTACGCTGTAGATCTCGAAGCATTCTCCAGTTGCGTGACTGCAACGTCATCCCTACTTTGAACAAAGGCGAAAGATGTGGAGCGCTGGTGTTTTGTGCTCAAAGACACTGAAGGTAACCTCCAAAAAGGACATCTTCTTACAGGCTCACCCCACTAGATTACAGGCTTCTTCCTGAAAATATGAAAAAAGCACAAGCTGCTCTGCTGCAGCTTGAAATGGAGCAACTGAGCAGAGAGTGGAATAAGAAACCAAATAACCCAGGAAATATTTCAGCTCATTTTAGCTGTTAGAAATTCGTAAGGAATTCTCTTTATCAGAGACTCTGCCAAGTCAGGTACTAGCAAGTCTCTAACTTTAGCCTGTAACCACTATTCAGGCATGACTAAGCTTTTCCAATGTGGCTAAAACACAGCATTTATTCAGTGGAATTTAACACTCCCTTTCAAGAGCCGTCTCTGTGTTGCTGTGTCCTGGGCAGCTTGTCCAATCCAATCCATGCCTTTGGGCATTAGGGCAGAAAATTTCACCACTTGTTGGGAAGGTGATTGATAGATTTGCCTTCAGAAAGCTGTAAGAGGACCCCAGATTTTTATCACATTCTCCTGTACCTTTTTTATGGCTCTGCAAGTGACAGAAACGTATGCAAGAGATGATTAAACTCTGATTTTTTTTTTTTGAAGTGCTGGAAAGGTATAGAAAGATCTGAGCATGCTTTAGAAGATAGGGCTTGCTGATAGACTAGCTCAACTTCTGCAAAATCATTTTTGAGCGGCTAGCAGAAATACTTTTACACACATAATTTTTGACACTAGCTTTTTTTTTTTCCTTTGACAGTAAAAATCTCTGCTTATTTCACTCCATCTTTACTACATAAGAAAACACAGCTTTGAATTGTGCTATCTCACCTGGAAAGCCACAGATTAATGTAGAAAGTTTCTAGAAGCAGACAGACTGGGTTTTGTGTGTTCTCTGTCGTAACCCATCCTCTACAACAACAGACTACCCATTGTTAGAGCAACCTGCTTTGTGCCCTGTGAACACTCTCTGACTCTTACCAAAATATTTCGGTCTTGGAGACTGAATACTCGTCTTTGTTTCCCAAGCTATTCTGACGAAGATTTAAATAAAAAATGGATTACTATGCTTTTCTTTTTTCCTTGCTGAAAAAATGTTGGACTACGACTGCCACCTGGCTATACACTTTTTAACCCTGATAATAAGGCAGGTCAAATCCAGACACATTGTCACCATCTTACACTAGCAGGAGCAATGGAGACAGAGAGACTTCGAATGAAAGAAACAAGTTTGTGGTGAGAGATCATCCCACAGCAGCTTCCTGCTCCTACAGAAGTCCATGGGCTGCCCTTAGCGCAGTGCAGAACCTCAGACTACCACGTTATCACTTTTTTCCAGCCTTCCTCAGAAGACAGCATCCAAAAAGGAGGCGCATCAAAGACATAGCCATGTCCTCACCTTATAAAAGACAGCTCTCTCTGTGTGTGAAGAGATTAAGAGCAGTAGTACCATGCACGTGCTGCAGTTTTGCTTTTGTCCTCTTCTCTATGCATTTGCCTGAGGTTAGTGGAAATATATCCTGTTAATTTCAGAGGGTGTAAAAACTCTCATTGTATTTTTAACTGCTTTACGGATCACTCAGCAGACCTATAATGCATGTTCTGAAAAGGACAACTAATTTTCGTTTTCAATCAGCTTCTCCACAAGATTTTTCACATCGCCTCCCTTCACACCACTAATTTCGTTTTAGACCTGCCATCGTATCACACATCCCTTTGCCTGCTGTGCTAACATGTTTTCACATGCTTATGCTTTATTATGGCAACGGAGGCAAGACTCATAATGACTTTCAAAAGTTCTAGCGCAGGACCTACACTTCGCAAAAGTTCTAACGCAGGACCCTGGCTCCAACCGAACAAAAAAAGCTGAGAAAGAAAGGATTTAAGGATAAATGAGGATAGCAGGCGAAAACAACTCAGTTAAGAGTAAATAGAAGCCCTAGCCTAAGCATACTCGACGTGACTTTAGCAGCACTTAGCTATTGTGGAGAGGAACCTGGCGTTATATTTCTTCAAAATAACCTGTGTAAAGCTATAAGCTCTGAGACAGGGGAATTTTTTGGTTCATATTCATAAAATTTCAGTTCAGTGCAGGCAAGATCCCCTTGTTACAGTCCAGCAAGGATTTTGTTTGAGCTGCCCTATACAGAGACAGCTTTCCACTTTGCAGACACGGTGGATGGTGCTTGTTCCAGGTCAGTTGCCACCTCAGCTGTGCAGAGAAGACGGCTGGTGAGAGGGAAGGGTTTTGCAGTCAGGCAGCTTCTGCCCACAGAAGCACGCTGCAATGGTCACCAGGGACAAGGAGACTTGGCCCTCCCATCTTTCCAAAATGGCAAAGGCGAGGCTTTTGTGTTCTATGAGAATTAGGTGTGCTGTAGTGATCTCTAATGCATCTCCTTTCTCTTAACAGACACACCAGAGTTAGCTTTTAAACACGCCCCTTGGCTTGCCACTTGTCAGGGTGGAAGCAGTAGAGGGAACTTTTGCAGATCAAAGGTCCATTGTGCAAAGAGGTTTGCACACCAGCGTGGTGGGTCCCCTATCCCTGTGCTCCTGCTCCACCCCGAGGGCATCACCACCAGCTCTGCACCAACCAGCTCCTGGTCTGTCACGCTAACAAGCTATTACTCTGCAAAGGCCGTGCACTCTAATTATCCCTGTTCCAGGAGCAGCGACATCTCTGCTGATGACCAGTGCTCCCGTCATGTCCTTCGCCAAAATGCCCGTCTTGTTCCTTTGTGTGCAAGTGGCTCAGAGTAATTGAAAACAGAGCAGAATACTGGGTCGCCGGGGTAAGACAAGGATACAAAACATATTAGTGTTTCACATAACAGGGACAGAAAGGTGAAAAGAATTGATCGACTGCGTTTGCAGGTTCATTGAGATTAGCTCAAGTGAAGGCCCTCTTCTGCTCTTCGCCTTGAACATGAACCGGAAAAATCTCTTGTGCATCACTGCTTTTCTCAGCTGAAACAAAACTAATCCAGAAGACAAGTGGGAATGAGCAGAAATTTTTTCTCCAAGTTTTGTTGTTAATTAAAAAAACAATTACCAAGGATTTCTAATTACTTTACAAGTACACTGTAGCTTGTGTCTGCTCCTCAGCAAATTAGAGAGATAATACTTGAAACGTCTTATAAACCAGAATTACTCTTCCTCCACATCCATTCACACTTCTGCTTAATAGTCTTTTCCAGCAACACATCTGTGAAACAGTTATGTCCATTAAGGTATCTTACTGCTGTCGATATTGTTCAATAGTTTTTATGTTTTTCTGTTGAAAATGCAATAAAGTGGCAAGATTGGACTAAGGGGCAGTGTTGAAAAGACCTTCAAATATGTCTGTTATAACAGATGGCTCAAGAAAAGTGGCTGCATCACATGTTGAGCACCATAGTAAGAAGGTGATAATCACTTCAGAAATTCTATAGACAGCCTTGAGGCAAACACCAAACACCATGGATACGGAGAGGGGAAGATGGGCGAAAACTTGACAGCCTTGACGAGGAAGTTAAAAAAGTTACACTAAGTCTGTGATCTGTGTTATAGTGAATGGAAAATCACCTAGGAATAAACCAGGTGAAAAAGCAGCAAAGGATCCATGATCTGGGGCAGCAAATACATAATCGTCATGGTTTTGGCCCCGATGGTGTACAGTTTTCTGCAGAAATATTGTGTTTCATTCCAAGCAATCAGTAACAGAAAATCAGTGACCTTATTAGAGGAAGTCTGCAAAGAAATACCAAAACAATGAAGAGATTAATGGTGATGACAGAGATTAACATCTAGCTCAGGGAAAAAAAAATTGATAACTGTTCTAAAATATTTAAAAGATGTGAACAGAGAATGTGTGCTGCAAAGGGAACTGTAACGTGACCTTAAGAAATCATGTTGCTATTTAGACATGGATTAAAAAAAAAAAAAGAAAAAAAAAGAAAAAAAAAGAAAAAAAAAAAAAAAAAAGAAAAAAGCTTCCTGACAAAGATGTTTTAGAGTTTGGAGTGGTTTTCAAAGAGAAGCAGTAGAGTCCCATTGATTTAGGTACTGGACTTTAGCTAAAGGGCAAAGCAATAGCTAGTGCAGCATATAGGCCACCCTGCTCAGGACTTCTAATGATCTTATATTCTTTCCCAAATGTCAATGGTGTAATTCTTTGTTTCATAGTCTGAAATCCTTGGACTTCTCTCAATTATAATGAAAGCAATGGAATTGAAATAGAAAATAAGTAAAACATGTCACAATGGTATTTTGGAGTGTGTGTGTTACTGTTTTCGGTTCAGCATAATGCACGTTATAAGGTCTGCTTCCTTTTTTCAGCATGATTAGTTGGCCGCTTCCTGATGTACATGGATACTGCAAACATTGATGGGTTGAGGCAGCACTTCAACTTCTTCCCACATCGCCAGGTGCAAGTGTGGAACCTAGAATTTCTTTGCACTTGGAACAACCAGCTCAGGGGTTTTAGATTTTGCTTTTAAAGAAAGCTTTCACATGTGAAATGATTTTTTTTTAATTTATTTTATTTTTTAGCGTTAGATCAGTTGCTGCTTGATGTCAAACCCCTGACTGAATCTTACTTAGAATATTCAAATAGTTTTTACGTTATTACTTACCATCAGTATGTACATTTTATATGTAGATAAAGCATGACCATGCCAAAATATCATATCTGTTTTACAGTTGATTAGCAAACACTATTGTAAAATCAAGAGACCAGGAAATAAATAAACTCACTTACCTTGGAATTCTCTAGGATAAAATTTTTTCTCACCTTAATTCTTAGTTACCACATCGTTCAAGACTGTAAAATATGTGCTACGAATGCTTCTTCCTGAGTGTTTAAAACCCACTCTTTTTCCTCTTTTTTTCCCTATCAGCCCCCCTGCCCCCCCCACCTCCCCCCAGTGGATTTTCATGTACTTTGGGAGGAGAAAGAGTCTTTGAAAACTGAAAGGTCAACTTAGGCTTGTAAAACACAGCATACAGTTTGGCTCCTCCAGTTTACTGTTTGCTTATGAATCTCATTTAACCATTTATGTTGTGCATCACTGCATATTTGCATTCAGTGCATGGTAACAGTAATGTTACTTATGCAAAATACAATAGACAGAACTTTTCCTGAAATAACCAGTTAGTCTTAGAGTTGCTATACGATCTCCCTCTTGAGTAAGTAATAAGAACAAAATCACATATTGAATGATATTCTTAGGAACATATGTTTTAATTGGTTCCTGTGCACCACTGTGTTTTCCAAGATGGCAGTACCACGAAGCAACATTAATATCTATTCAAAGCAAAGTAGATCACAGCTGGCAGGTAGATTTTATTAGAGACTTATGAGGAAGAAATAAATTAAGCCACAAGGGATAAAACTGAATAGGTTGAGGGCTGACTGAACCCAGAATGTTATCCACCCTCCTATGTCAAATTTGTCTGGCTTGCAACTTTAACTAGATTGTCCTTGAAAACAATAAAATGAGGCGATGCATTTGTTGTGGAGAACCTCTCTTCCAGAAGGCATAAATGGCACCGGCATTCGTCTGGGGTCCTTGTTTCCACAAGGATCCCTATTCACTCATTTGCCTTTCCATGTTGCAAAGAAAGGGGTGAGTTTTCATCCCAGTAACATAGCCACAAAATAGAAATTAACTCCATAAAATCAACAGGTCTACCTGGATGTATGTGTGCCTCAAAGCTTTTCTTTTTTCCACTCTATCAGCTGGCTTAACAAAAACACAACTTTTCCCTAAAAACCTTTCTCCAGTTGCCAGCATATTGTAGGGACTGAAACTGGGTGATTCAAATTTATTTTAAATCACTACTGCCGAGAAAGTATTATCATCTGATAAACAGTGGACTTGTTAAGAAAGGATGATAGATAGTCTCTGAGATGCAACAACTCTGTGATGATATGTATGTTTTGAGGAGGACAGAGCATTCTTCTGCACCAGTGTAGCAGTGTGATGCCCCTGGTAATGTCCTCTGCTGGTCAGAAGTCAGATGAAGAAGCTGGGTCAGAAGACAGCTTCGTCTCCTGCAGATTCTGATTATTTTACCCATATTAGACTTCTGCACACCCTTCCCTTTCTGAAGCTATGGGTCCCACCAGGTCTGGGTAGTAACTGTAGAAAATTTGGTCATGCAACTGCTGCTGATTTGGAGAAAATGAAACTTTATTTTTATGAAGGTACATGGATTTAATTGAAATTTTTCAAGTGAAAATATTTCCTTCCAGTAAGATCAAATATTCTATTTAATCTTAAATAATGTTAGAATTAAAAAAAGAAAACCAAACAGTTGATGAAACGTATGCTGTGACCTCTGCAAGTGTCACTGCAGTTATATTTTTTGCTAGGCAGTCCCGAATGTACATACGCAAGAGCAGTCTGAGACTTGAAAAATTTAAAAACTTGTTTTAATTTAATTCCTGTAGGTGAGCCATGAAGACTACTCCATTATCGGTGAAAGAAAAAGCACAACACTGTTAAAATAACCATTTTTTGACACATTTTTTTTGTTCTATTTCACAAGTTTTTGCAAATCCAACTTGAATATAAATAGAATTAAGGGATGCAAATCTTTCTTTTATTTTTTTGTGGAATATTATCAATTAATTGTAAAACTTAGAAAAAAACAGTGAGATACTTACATCTAAAAAGGAGTTAAAATACTTGATACCTCGTTATTGTGGGAAATTCTTCAGATTATTATAAAGAACATAATTATTAAATTATGTCTATTTACATTTTCATTTTCTTAAACCTGAAAGCACTTTGTGTGCATTTCATCACTTCCCTGCAGATGGGAAGCTCATTTGTCAGATTCACCTGCTAGTTGTTCAAGCCTTCTACAACGCAGAAGTGGAGAGAGAAACATTTATCAAAAAAAGAAATGTCTATAAAGCAGTGGAAATTGGTGGGCAGCTTAAGGGACAGATCTGATTTCTTTTACAGTGTTTAAATTATTCTTTACAATTGACTGTGTTTCAGTTTGCTAGTGTCCTTTTAACTTTCAGGTCTTTGTGAGGACAAAAGTGCTTTATGCAGAAGCTGACCTATTTTGTTTCCTTTTTCATGTATATTTCAGCACAGAAAATTTAGTAGCATCCTAATATATTATATACTGTAATTATGACATGATTATGTTTGTGTAGTTTCAATGCGGAAGCATTTTTTTTAACATTCTGCATGAACCAGTTGCCTTCAATACGAACTGAAGTGACCTCTTTCTTTCAAAAACTATTTATTACAGTTGCAAGACCTACATATCTTATTTCCATATGCACTGCTGTTGGTTCTTGGAATATGGCAGCAGCAGGGTGTTTTCCTTTAGCTGTGATAATAGCCAATACAAAAACAAGCACCACTATAAACGCAATAAACCAGCAAATAAGCATTTATTAATTTGGACAATAAATGATTACATAGACTCTTAAAATTATGGGAGAAACCTTTAAAGGTTTAGTAGTGTTCTAGATGTGGTGGTATAAGCATACATAGAAAATGAGGGAGAAGCTTAAGGACAAGTAATATTTTTATTGTCTAACTGGTGAATGTTGGAACAAATATTTCTGAAGGACTTGAGAGTTGAAGAACCTGTCCATTTGTTCTAGCCACGTGCCTGGCGTGTTCAGCTTTCCACATCTGAAAGTTTCCCTGGGTTTTCCAAATGTGTGCGTTGCCCCGAGAAGAAATATTTTGTCCTTGCTTGGAATCTTAAGCGAGTTAAAAAGAAGAAATGTAGAATTACTTAAATGAAGTCGATATCCCAGATATAAGACTATGAAAGAGTCTGTGAGTGTATTAGATATCTCAGGTACTCAGTTTTTGTCTCCTACACATTTAATACACCTTTTCTGCCCAAACTGCCTCTCGATTGCAGGTATCACTCTAGAGAGGTCAGGCCTTTCCCAGTCGACCTGTCTCTAAAGCACTAGAGCCTGAGAAATCTTTCAACTCTTCTAAATTAAAAATGCCCCCTACTAACCTAACTCTTTTCTCTTCCTGCTGTATCATTTCCATTTAGCAGTAAGCAGACACTAACAGAGGTGCTATGAAACAGCCAAGATACAAAAAACGGCCTGATTTCATTAAAAGAATAGATCTGTAAGAATGTTTTCCTGGTAATACAGGTGTGAACAATAGCAATTTTCTTTACTACGGCTTTTCTGCTGTAGTGTCATGACACATTGACAAAAGTTTGCTGTGGTTTGTAATTGGTTTGGTCAACCTAAGCTGTGTTTCACTGATGTTAAAACCAAAACAAACCACCACTTTATTAAAGATGTCCCCTTCAAGAAATTCAATGCCACCCTTCTGGGTATTTGAGTATTTTCAGGACTGAATAGAATTCAAGCTGTTTTCACTCTATTTTGTACGCAGTGTCTTACGGTAGTAATTATGTCCATATCGCATCACTAGAAGAAGTGTGTCCACAGCACGGTACTGGACTTCTCAGAAGCTTTTCTGTGACCCATAAGCCTACTACAGTGTCCCCTCAACCCCGACTGATTACATCCTCTTCCAAGGGCATTGCAGATCTACATGCTGCTTAATCTGACTGCGCCAAGAAAATGGACCTCTGAGATCTCAGTGCACATTTGTACTTTTTTTATAATAACAATAATGCTCTGACCATGCTCTCCAATACAGTGTCCAGCTTTGGGCACTCCGATATCAAAAAGACATCCATAAGCTGGAGCAAGTCTACCAAAGCTGGTCAGGTGCTGGTGACAAAATCAAGTTCATTTGTAACTTACAGAGGTGCCAAAAATCTGACAAGAACTGCCCTTTTGTTTTTTCCCTTGCAATTTTGTCCTATTATTACTGAAACATTATATCTACAAGGAAAATTTTAGTTTACGCTTGGAGAAGTGTTTAAGGGGGCCTGTTCGTTAGGTGTCTCTTAGAAATTACTCTTAGAAATATGAGATTTAGTGAGAGTATAGAAAGTACAGTTTATAGCCCTTTGTCAGTATAGCTATTATCTGAATAAAGGTGCAAAAGTCCTGTTTAAGATTGTTCTTTTTATGTATGTACAATGTGAAAATAAATCACCTTTTTATTTTAACTCTTTTATACCTAAGAATTTAATTATCTTCCATTCACTGAGAGTCAGTTTTAATGCCTCTACTGGACACCCTTATATTTCAAAATGTAAATGTCAAGACTGTTGCTGTAGTAAAGACAGGGGTCTAACCCTGCTCCTCACCAGGGTGACAGCTCATCACCAGGACAGAGATGGGTTACATATACCACTTCCCCAAATTGTTTAAGCATTAATGAGATGCAGGCACTGAAACAAATGGCCTTACGTTCTCTCAATTCCTACCCCACTCTATCTAATGGTTGTTCCTACTTCTTTGGACAGATCCTGGAGCTTGCTTAAAGCTGAGCAAAAGAAGTTCATGTTAAATTGCAACTGGCCAGGGAAACTGCAAAGGACATACAACTTTTTGTAGGTATTTTACATTTTTTGAATCTGCATCTTGCAACACTCTCCGAGTTTATACTTGAACAGGAGCCATCTATGGCTAGTCCTTCGATATCTCTTGGCCATAACTACCTCTTTGCAGTTCCCTGAGCTTTAGACCTGTGTCAGCAGCTTCCTGGGGTGAATCAGGAAGCAGGTTAGATGAAGGAAAAAGTCCTGCGCCAGGAGCAGAATTGGACTGGGTGTAAATAGAAGAGGAACCACACATAGAAGTCACCTTCGTCTTGCAGAACGAAACACAAAGTAGATGGTAGATTTACCTGACTAGCAAGTATTGCTAACCAGACACTGTAAATTCTTTTCCATAAACTTAAAGCTGTGAGTGCTTTTGGTTCAGTGAGAAGAATGAGAAAAAGTATCCTTATCCTATAGTTCATAAATCCTGAGAGACCCTGCGGTCATGGCTTAGCACAGGTAACGCTCCTATCCACACAGTTTTTGAACAATTTTCAAACATCTTGTTCTTCTAGTCTTTGCAGAAACTTCTACTGGATGTTGAATGGCAAACTATTTAGTGCCTGCACAAATAACATTTATGCAGTAAAAGCGTTTAGTATATTCTCAGAAACTCAATAAAATTGGAAGAAAAATATTTCTGTAGCATTACTCATTAAAACACTGAATTCAATACCCTTTCAAAAATTCCAGTAAGTTTTAAACTTTCTAAAATGAAAACTTTGTTCATAGCAGTGAGAAACCAGAAAATTACACAAGACTGTTAATAATTGGTACCAATTTCGTTAACAGTTTTTTTTTTTTTTTCTCCAAAACCAAGGTTTGCAGGAAAATCAACTGAACTGTACCAACATATCGATTTTGTAGCTGGTTATATCCTTTTATTATCTGGAAGCTGGATCACAATAATTCTGTTCCCAGTGGGACTCTCTCCTCAATCTACGGCTCTTGCAACCTTCAGAATAAAGTACCCTTTAAAGTGGCTTGCAACATAAAATATGGTACCTGTATACAACGATCTGTGCTATTTGATTTTTACAAAATGCAAGGTGTGCTTTTGATTGTGTATACGAACTTTGAAATTATATGGGTCTCATTTATCTCAGCTATTGCTCTGACAATTGTAGTATTCTGGCAGGAGGGAAAGCTCCCCCAAAAAACTCTCCTCTGCCATCTTAGTTTGTTCAGATAGGAGACAAAAAAGTGGGGCAAAAGGAATAGAGACGGACAAAGAATATTGACAAGGTGACACTTATTTCACACACATGTAATATAGTTTGCTGCCATTTGTGAGGATTTTTAGTGCTTCTAATTACACTAAATACTCTAAAATTAGAAAAAAAAATCAGTTAGATGAACTGAGGGATAGAAAAATATTGCTAACTCCAAAAACCGTGAAACCAATGACCAAAATATAGGAGGGTCAGCTGAAGTAAAAACATTTAATCTCTATACTGTATTATTACTTTTTCCTAACCCTTTCTGGAGCACGAGTACCTGTAAGAAAAGCAACAGCCACAGATAATAATCATGCTGCCAGTTGAGGTATCGTACCTAGGATTAGCCGGGGCTTAGGAGGAGGACAAGGTCATTGCCAGGGCTCTCCAATTACTACCAGTATCGCTACCTTTTCTAACTTGTCAAAAGACGACAAGCTTTTGAAGGCTAAATCCAACAGCAGCAGCTTCTAGATGGGTCAGTGGTAAATGAGTGACACCGAGTCTGAGAGTTTGACATTGTTTGTCAAGATAAGTTCACAACGAAGATGACTTTCATTTCCAATATAAGCTATCATAAAAAGGATTGCACCTATAAACTGTGTTGCTAAATGCTCGACCCTGACTACAGAGGTGTTAAATAAAGTTAATGACAAATTCCTAGGGCTATTTGGGATAACTGTTAATAGTTATTAAGTTATATTTTCAGTACCTTTAGTTTCACTTTTTAGAGACATAGCTAAATTTACAGTGTTCCTTTAATTAGCAGGTTTTGGGGATGTTAACCTGTCAAAAGGCTGCACTGCTTGTTTCCTAGCAATGTTTTTCAACATTTATGCAATAAGATTCAGTGGGCGGAGAGAAACCCTGTAACCAGAGGGCTCACAAGCTGAGTGTTATTTGTTTACTCTTTAGCATAATTTGATTCCTGCTTCCTTGATAAACAAAAAACGACTTGATAATTCTCTCCCTCTTGGGGGCAGGGAGGATGAAAAAGGAAGAAAAGAAGAGTTTTCATGCAATATGGCAGTTTCACAAGTGAAATCCACAGGATCTCCAAGAATTTGGCTCAAAACACTAAAGGAAACTCTAAGATATTCTACCAGTAAGTCACAGAGCAAAAATTATGATCTGGAAATAGCATTATTCCTCATTGCTCGTTAAGCAGAGGGGTTACTTGTTCTTACCTACCCTTAATTGTCAGGATCTGGAAAGATGCTGATGAAATTCAGCCCTTGCTTAGGGTTGTTACTTTAACTTGGCTGCATGTCCTGTGGCAGGGAGTGCCACTTTTCACAGGGGTGTGTAGTGATAGAACAAGGGGGAACGGCTTTAAACTAAAAGAGGGCAGATTTAGATGAGATATTAGGAAGAAATTCTTCACCATAAGGTTGGTGAAACACTGGCCCAGGTTGCCCAGAGAAGCTGTGACTGCCCCCTCTCTGGCAGGGTTCAAGGCCAGGTTGGATGGAGCTCTGAGCAACCTGGTCTGGCGGAAGACGTCCCTGCTCATGGCAGGGGGGTTGGAACCAGATGATCTTTAAGGTCCCTTCCAACACAAACCATTCCATGATTCCATGATTCTATGAATCTGGCTGCTGTGCTCCTCGTCACTGTGGCACGTGGCTGGGTACCCTGCCAGGGAGCACACTGTTGCATGGATGGGTCTGTCCCACCATTGGAAGCTGCCAGCCTGTAGTGGTCACTGTGAAGTACAGACTTGGAAACTAAGGTCACTTTTTGAAAGGTATGGTCTGAAATGTCTGGGGTTTTGTGAAGGGAATGCAGGCGCACAGCCCTGTGGATTCGGCAGCAAATTTGGCACACCCTGACTTGTAACATGCAAATGTTTGGAGAAAAATGTAAAACAAAAATAGTATGTGTAAGCTGTTCTTTTTAAAGCAAACTGAAGCTTATAAAACTAGTAGAAAGAATTTATGTCTCCCCGTCGTTGTAATGTAGGGTCATTCACTCACAGTCTTTCAGAAAAAACATCTCAGTGCCGACCCCAATCCTTATTCTCCTCTGCTTAGCCTGCTGCCTTTCTGCAGTGAATACAGTGAAGGGCCTTAAAAAAGTTGCCACGAAACAAATGCCAGGCTGCATTTCTTGCAAAGGCTTTAACTGAAGCATAATCTAGTGTTGTCGTCCTCTGTTTAGTCCTTTGGTATAAATAATTTTTGATAATCTGTTACCTTGTTTTTCTTCTTTCTGATGCAAATAATTTTCTTATAAAAAGGCCCAATATGAATACAACATTTCAGAAGATGTATAAAGGATACTAAAGTGCTTTAAAATAATACTGTCTTCAAATGTGCATCTGACTTTTTAAATAGGATTTTTTGGTTGTGATGCAGATTTAAAAAATCACCCCCCAACCAAAAAGCTGATTTGTCTCCATGCTGTTTCAGAATTCGATTTTAGAAGTGAGGGTTTTTTTTTTTTTTTTGTGTCCTACAAGAAGGGCTTTTGAAGAGAAATCTTGACCCTGAAGATGATAGGAGTCTTACCTTGGTATTTCTAGTGGTGAACCAAAGACAGACTCAATTTCTGGCAAGAGAGGGTAACACGCCAGTTCTATTAATTACTGCTATTACCCAAACACAGTGACTCAGAAGACACAGCTGACTGTAGTTTTATCTACTAGGGCTACAGATTGTCATCAGAAAATCAGTCTCTCACGCAGGGGGGGTTTCTATCCTCTCCTATAATACTCACATGGTGCAACTGTAACTGTATGTTGGAGAAACCCAATGTGAAAAATTTTGACTGTGTTTTGTTATGGCGTCCAATATCCTGTTATCAAAAAATCTAAAAATCCCTTAAGGTTGGGTTTTCACAGAGCTCATCACTCGAACACTGCTGCTGAGTGACTCAGCACTCAAGTCTAGATGCAAACATACAGAAAAACTCCAAAAAATCCCCCTAAACACTATTTTAGTCTAAGTTTCTGCTCTCTTGACAGTGATCCTGTGTGACTCGGGTTCCTTTTTTTGGGAACTCATGGTTATCTTCCTTCCTGGGGAACTTCTACATACTTGAAGCCATGCTGAGATTTAGCTTAGAGCAGCAATATTTTCCAAACACAGACACAGAGAGAGAGAAAAGTATGGGGTTTTTACTTGCATTTTTCCCTCTCTACTTTCAGATAGTTTACTAATTACATGTACTGTGAATTTACTGTGCTGTTAGCAGATTCCTTGTGGGATTGTGTTTTGTTTCTCATCATCGAAGTTATTCATTCTCTACAACACAAAGTAGTGTCTTTCTTCAAGGGAAGAGAAAGTGCTTTGCATTTATTCTTCTTTTTTTCCTCTTTTTTTTTTTTTTCCATAAGTTCTCCCATGAGCTCTGAAATTAAGCCAGTCCTGACTGAGGTGGTACTAGGATGGTGCTGATCTCAAACAAAACAAGAGGGTGTTTGCAGCATACCTGTGACCTGGAGGCACTCAGCTTGAAGATGTCTGTTTTCTGCCTTTCTTGGACATATTCTGACCCCAGGTAAATTCTTTTCCAGGAGGTACAGTATTCTGCCATGACTGATATCATTCAAGCTTGGCATGAAAACAGATGTCTGGTCCAGAAGCTTTTAGAAGATGCATTTGCCCTCAGTTGTCCCTAGCTCTTGTGTTTTTTATTTCTTTTCTTCGAACACATACAGATCATGGTGTGTGCTTCATTTTACAGATCATTACATCTGCATGTATCCTCCACCATCAGCTACTTCTCTCCCAGAAACTTACATGTCAATGTATGTTGACGAATCACAGAATCACACAAACACAGAATCACGGAATGGCAGGGGTTGGCAGGGACCTCTGTGGGTCATCTAGTCCAACCCCCCTGCCGAAGCAGGGTCACCCAGAGCAGGCTGCACAGGACCTTGTCCAGGCGGGTCTTGAATATCTCCAGAGAAGGAGACTCCACAGCCTCCCTGGGCAGCCTGGGCCAGGGCTCCGTCACCCTCAGAGGGAAGAAGTTCTTCCTCATGTTCAAATGGAACTTCCCATGCTTCAGTTTGTGCCCGTTGCCCCTTGTCCTGTCGCTGGGCACTACTGCAAAGAGTCTGGCCCCGTCCACCTGACACCCACCCTGCAGATATTTGTAAGCATTTATAACGTCCCCATGAAGTTTGCCTTACAAATGAGTAATTACCAAATCAGAGAAGAACATCGTATATCAGAAAGATATCAAAAGGTTCTGAATACTCATCCTGAATATCAGTAGCTTTCAGCGTCACCTAACAATGGCACTGGTGTTTACTCCACAGTCCTTTAAGAAGCCAAACTAATAATGTGCTAGGTAAAAGTCACCATAGGTTGACATCTAGCTGAAACTCAACAATGCATATAAATGATTAAAATATTTGTATTAACTCATCTGTGATTAAGTAAGTACCTTTTAAAGTGTCTCTGTAGGATTTATGAGGAGCCGCTCTGTTGGGTATGTTGAAAAAATTATGCACTTCCCACTACAGTGCGATCGTTAGTTTAACAGCTCCGCTGTTTCCGTAAAACCTGAACTGCTACCCTCTGTCTTACATTAAAGAATAAACAAGTTTCCCTGCTCAGTCTTCATCAAGGTCACAACAAACCATGATGCTACAAAACTCGAACCACCTCCTCTCTCTTATCAATGTCACAAAATTTTTTACCAGGAATGAGCAAGCTCTTGATTGTTTGCCTTTGGATCCAGGCTTTAAATGTCAAATTCAATCCAAAGCCATCTTAAAAGAGTTTCTTCTGTGTTTCTTCATTATTTTTCTTTTTTTTTTTAATGACTTGGACATCTCACTGCTACAATTACTGAAGGAAGGGAAAGAAATGAAAAGCGCTGGAGACAAGGAAATTAGAATCCCTTAATTCAAACCTCGCACTTAAACAGAAAGCAAATCAAATAATCAGTTCAGTTAACAACATAGAACCTAAAAGGAAGAGCGGAGGTACCTTTCTATCCAAAGTGTGTAACCGCCACAGTATGAAGAGGAAAGCTGGTGTGTATGCTGGTGCAAAGCAATACCACTGTAAGAAGTAATGTTTTTTTTCCAGAGTCTGTTTTTGTTTTGTTATACTTTTCTTTTTAATGATTTTAGAGCAGTTAGATTCTGTCCTTGTGGAAAGGGCACAACTTTCTCATCTTTTCTCTTTTGGGTTTATGTAACCTGACATTTGCGGTGCCATTTCTCTCACTCTTAGCTATTTAAAGGCGCTTGCCCAAAGAATCCTTTTGGGAACTGCCTTTCCAGACTCGGGGCTGATGTTGGTTTCTGGGTGAAACCTTCTAACCTCTTCAAAGAAAAGACAGGTTTGACCCCAAAGCCCTTATTTATAACAACTAGTCAAAAGGTGACCATCCTGCATGACCTGTGGAATATACTACACGCTATTTTTAAACACTACAGAATGCACTCAAGGGCAAATGACACAGTCCGTCATTAGCAAGCAATTCCTGCAGAAGTGTTATTTAATACTAAGCCACATAAATGGGCCTGAAGAAAAGAAAATCAAGAAAAGGTAGATGGATGTTCAAACAGTATCTGAGCTCTTGGGCATCTTGAAGTAGTGAGTTTTTCACTCTTAATATAGAAAAGCAATTCCCATTTAAAGGTTAAATTAAATGCCTTAGTTTTATGCTTGCACACAGAGATGTGTGTCTGTGCAAATACACATAAACTTAAATATCCTATCTTGTACATAGTGTAATTTCACAAACATCTAAATGTGCTACTTTTTCCATCTTCTATTTTCCACAGAAAACAGCCATTCATATCATCAACTGACTGCTAACACAATTTAAGCAAACAAATGTAAAGCAGAAATCAGTGGTCCAAATGTAAATTGAGAGCAAACACATAAATAAATGCACATTGAAGATAAATACTGACAAGAAAAGCTTTGCATATTGCCGCACATAGGTTGAAATGTTTCTCTGTAAATAGTGTGTAATAGCACGTTTAGCAGGAATCAAGACTTAGGAGTCTGTGAACAGGACAAGGAATGACAAACAATTTCAGTACTTAAACATGGTTTTCTCTTGAATTTAGCAAATCACTTAATCAGTCAGATTCAAATACTTTAATAATTGGATAACTGTTAGACAAGAGTACTAGAAGAATTCAAGTATTTGAAGTGGTTTAGCAAACTTTTTCCCCCCTAAGTTTGCTTGAATTCCAAGTGATATGTTGTATCTTTAGCTATTAGAAGTATTAAGAAATACTTTGATGATCAAATGCAGTGCTCCATGGGTATTTAATCCAACAAAGAGAAAACCACTACTTTAATTTTTCTGATAGTGAATAGTAGGACTAGAAAAATTCACATTTCTTTGCTAACAGTGGATAATATGTTATTACAAAACTCTCTGGTTGAGCTTTGCTACAGTTAATAAACTCACAATGCCTTGTTATAGTCTTGTGAAACTGGATGACTTTGGGTTTTTTACCCATCTTCCTAGCTTTTGTTTAGATCTAGAGGAAACAGGATAGGCTTTAAACTAAGAGAGGGTAGGTTTAGACTAGATATAAGGAAGAAATTTTTTATATCGAGGGTGGTGAAACCCTGGCCCAGGTTGCCCAGAGAGGTGGGAGATGCCCCATCCCTGGAACCATTCCAGGCCAGGTTGGACGGGGCCCTGAGCACCCTGATCCAGTTGCAGATGTCCCTGCTCACTGCAGGGGGTTGGACTAGATGACCTCTGAAGGTCTCTTCCAACTCACAGCGCTCTGTGATTCTGTGATTCTATAAAATCTGAAATGCTGGGCAGGCAAGTAAATACTTCTGTGATGAAGAATAATAATATTTTGCGTTCCTTTGAATATTTTAATATTTCAATTTTAAACATAAACTTTCAATAAACAAGAAACTTGTTATATTTTTTTATGGATATCTATACAAATTGTGTATGTACAAATTATTTATAATATAGACATAATTTCATAGGTAAAACCTCTTATTTTTAAATAGAAGAAAGGACACCCACTTAAGTTAAAAGTACACTTCAGAGATCTAGCTAAAAGTTTTAAAATTCATTATATCAAAATCTCTCTCTCTCTGCACACATATTTCCAGTTTTGTGGCTATTATCAGGTATTCTTGCCTCAGCTGTTGAAGTTTTTTCTGGAAATTTTCAGTCGTGCTGGCCTATGCTTTCAGCAGATCTCACCAGTTAAATAGGATCGTCTCTGTTCTTTATATGGCCAAGGGAAAAATAATGGTGCTGATTCACCCTTTCCTCTGAATCCATATGGAGCTCAGTGGTGTGCTGGAAGTGAAGCTATTCTTTTTAAGGAGGTCAAAACAAGATCCTGATTGCTACAGACTTAAAGAATCCGTGATACATTTTGGACATGGGAGGCTATGTCTCCAGGCCAGATTAAAATTTGGAGATAGCTTTCTGATGCTTTAAATTATCCTTATGGTATCAATTTGCCCTGATGTCCTGTCCTAAATCTGTGAGAGTGCAGCGACGTGTTCATATGCATGTTATGGTCCGCCCTTAGGAAAGCCTTGAATGCTGCTTTTTGGTACTTGTAACGTTAGTTTTTTTTTTTTTTTCAAATTGTCATACACAGAAAGAAAGCCAGACACCATCCTGAAAATGTGAAGGAAATGGTGAAATAGTCACATTTTTAGAAGGCATGTTTTTTCCAGCAGTTTTCACTCTTCCAAATTTAATCACTTTATATGGGTAACCCTCCAGAAAACAGGTATCTCTGAAAAGCTAGAAACTTCTATAGATACTGAAATGTAAAAAAATAGTGTTGGTCCATATTCCGTGTATTTTTTATAGTTTCCAAACAATAAATTGATTCTTGCCACTGCAAGCCACTGCATCTGTCAGTGATGAAGTTTGATGGGAAGCGTCACATATAGCTTCAAAACCAAGATAGTAATGAGAAAAGGTTCAGGGAGAAGATGAGAAAACATGCAAGTGTTCGGAAAAGACTTAGTGAGAATAACATGAAATAGATATTATTTTTTTAATTAAAGGGAAGTGAACTTGTGATTTTTTTTTCTGCCAGTCTTCAAAAGAGGACAGCCCCATCCAGTGAAATCAATAAGATTTGAAGCAAAGAACATAATGGAGAATAAATCTAGATGAAGACCAAAATTATTCAGAGCAATGATTAAAAAAATAAAGATATTTTTGAAAATCTGACATCTTTCATGCTTAAACCAGGGACCAGCATGAAAGGTGAGCATTTGTCTGTAGCTGAGTTCTCGCACCTTCTTCACTTAAATCAATGATTGTTCAGTGATTGATGTCACTTCGAGGGACAGAAAACAGGGCTAAATAAGCCTCTTGTGTAATCTGGTATGACAACATCTACATTCTCTTCTTGGAAACTCTCTGTCATGGTAAACAATGTTTTCCAACATTGCGTTTTAGTCTAATGGTTTCCCTGGGGTAGTAGGAGTAGGACAAACATGTTATTTGAAGACAGAACTTTGCTTTACACGATGAATACATATAAACTGAATAAAAGTCAGTTCTCCATTATTATTTCAGTTGCTGTTCTATATTAGCATTTTTTTCCAAAATAAAGCTGAAATAACCCACATCACTGCATAAAAAGTACTTGTGAGCCAGAAAATTTCCTTCCAGAGTTGTTAGAAATATACCCCAGAAACAGTTCAACAATTCTGTTTATGTTCAGGAGCAGGAGTGGCAGATATTTCACAGAAGAGATTAATTTCTGCGAGGTATTCAGTTCCTTCTTGTCAGCACAGGTGAGGGGTAAGCAATGAGAATATGTGGATAGGCTATTAATTTTAAATGCACAAAGTTAAAACAAAAATATCCCTGTTTTATGTGAAAGATGCTTTAAATTTCTTAGAAAATAGTCGATCTGTAAAAAAATAAGCCCCCTGGAAGACAGCCAAGGTTTTGGTACTGCTTGGTAGCAGGTAGCACAAATCTACCATGAGAAAAGGAAAGTTTTAAAATCTCCTTTCCCCTCTCCAATTTAGGGCTGTGAAAGGGGGAAGAAATGTCTGCTACATGTAGAAGGGTGGCTGCTGCGATGAAATTTCTCTCCTGTCACAAGCAGTCCTAGACGAATTAAAAAAAGAATTAGTCCTACCGTACAAAAAACCAAGTGCCTATGTGGGTGCAGTCCTGGGCTTCTCTCTTCGCAACAATTTCATGGAGTTAGCACTGCTCAACACCTTGCAAGACTCGACTTCTTACAGGATCAGGCTCCCAGTGCTGAAAACTAATCTTTGCAAGCACTTCTTACAACGTATCTTTGGGTGACAATGCAGTAAAAAATAAAAAAATCACAGCCAGCAGTTATATTTTGCATATGATTCCAAGGAACTGCTAATGAGCTACACAATTTATCTTCAGAAGAAAGAAAAAAAAAAGATGAAAAAGGGCTTATGAAACATTTTTGGCAGCTTCTTCAAACTATTTTAGAAAAACGCAGGGAAAGGTTAAATGCCTTAAAACGGGTATTTTTGACATTTTGCCCTTTTATCTCACTGAAATTCTATGAACAGTTGTTTCGTGTTTCTAACCTCATATGTCAAATGCGCGATGGAAGAAAAGCCCTGCAACGAGCTCGAGATACGGCAAGGCCTTAGCGACAGGAGTCCTGTTTTTTAAAGGGTATGTAGATTCTGAGACCTTCAGAGAGGGGAGGAGGGAAACGGTATTTCTCGTGTTGTTTTCAGCTACAAGCTGGCCGTGGTACTCCGTGTTTTCTTTAAGTGCGATTTCAGCGAGGTCTGTGTTCTGTCTGCTGTGATGTATCTCGGCGCAAACAGCTCACTGTTAGCCATTATGTACCTATTAGCACTGATTACTTTCTGATAGCTCTTCACCAGTTGGTTTCACTCACTTTGACAGATTTGGTGCTTTGTTTAACCTTTAAACTAGTGGGGCAATAACATTGCTGACAGAATTGGAGAAATAATTAAGGAAAACTTAGCCAAGGCATAAGAAAACAAGAGTAACAAGGCAGGTCTTTCTGGTGGGTTTGAGAAGTTGTCAGCTGACGTGCAGGAAAAGGATGGACCATCCACGTGGCGAGAGCAGAGTACATCATAACTATGGCTATTGCCAATTTAATCTTCAGGAATCCAGTTTAAAGAGCTTATTACTGCTTTACTGATCTTGCTTTTTCTCTCTGTAGGTACATACTGTTTAGTCCACGAAATAATTTATTTCTGCATTTGTTACAGAATGTACAACCGCAGTGAGAATACCAATACTTTAGAGAGTGTTTCTGTTTTCTTTTATGAGGGAAAAAGAAAACCTCAGCATTTTGAAATACGATCTGTAAAGCTGTTACAAGAAATGACAATTTAAAATCAAACTTATTATCCACTAATGTTACAAAGCAACTTCAAGATTATCATATATGAAAGAGATCAAATAACAACAAAAAAGTCCTTCTCCACAAAAATCTCCACCTGCCCAATTTACTTTTGTCAGTGTTATGGAGGAAATGCCTTTGGGTGAAATTCACTTAACTCTCACTGAGCCTTTACAGGGAGCTAAGGTCTGAAGTCCAAAGAGGGAATGAATTAAAGTTGGATCAATCCAGTTATTAATACATAGACAGCACAGATGAAGCATCCTCTAAACCGCTGAAGCCAGTAGGCTGCTGTACTATCATAAACCGGCTCCAATCTCACTTTGCGTCGTTGCACCAAGCTGCAGACTGCATCAGCCACAGAGCTGCATCCTGAAGTTCTGCAGGAGTAGGAGCTCTTGAGAGAAAAATGAGCTGGAGGGAAGACGAGATGCTGGTTTACTGGTAACAGCCTAGGCACCTAGCTTCAGTGCTTTGCCGCTTGGAGGACTACCACCCTACCAGTATTGGGGGAGGCTGTCTCTCCATGACAGAACTGCCTTGCTGGGGCAGAATAACCCCTGTGGTCCACTCGCTCTTGAGATGGTCCACTGGCTCTTGAGATGTGGTGTGCCAAACCCTCAAAGCGGCTTCTTCCCTTAGCTGGTCCTTGGCTTTCTCCAAGCCTCCCTTGCCCTCTGCAGCCCTCCACGGACTGGCAGGATTCCCGGCATGGCTCAGAGCTTGGGTGGCATGGACAGTAATCACATTGACCATCTCAGACTTCTTTTGATTTTTACAAATTTGGTGTTTTCCTCTCTTTACTACATTTATGAGCTTTCTTTTTTGTTTGAGGGGGTATTCAGCACCGACACAGAGGAAAAAATTTGGAAGAGGAAAATGTGGCTGTCAACACATAGAAACATAGAGGGTATGCACAGCAACTGCTGTACACATTCAGCTACTTCAGAGACAACCATCTACTTTAAATCTAGTCCATTTTTGCAAATGAGTTTTCACGTTGCCACTCTTCTCTTTTACTGAGAGTGATTCAACCCCTTTTGGAAGAAATATAGTGCTCCCTTTTATGATCAGCATATGTTCAGGTTTATGATCAGCATAATTTTCACGAAAGCTTAGTGAAGAGGCAGAGTTCCGAAAGGCAGGCTGCTATCCTGTAACTATTACAGCTCATGAAATCCATGCCTTTGTAGCTGGCACAGGATAGTCTGCCTCTGGTAGAAGCCTTCCTGGAATCTTTCTTATGATCTTTTTTCTTTTTCTTTAGTGTGTTTAAATAACTTAGTTAAAAATTGAATTGGTCTCAATCTTTTTGTCTTTCTATCAGCCAAAACTGGCATGCAAATCACAGAGCTTAGAAAACATGCTTTATTGCTACTTGCAGATCATTAAAATCTAGATAATATTCCAATACAGTAGCCAAAATAGTCTGTGTGATCATTAATAATTGAAGACTTTGTAAGTCATTAAAATATAATGCATTCATTACTTTCCTCAGGTTGACTAGCGCATTACATGATGTGATGTATTTACGATTCATATCCCTCCTTGCTTTAGTTGTACTTTCTTTGGCCGTGATAATAACTAAAATAGGCTACTTACCCTTTTTGTCAGATGTAAGATACTGACATCAAGGAAGTAGCACAGTTGTCTCTTAATTAAGTGTGGTAACCATTCTAATTTAGTGTCCTTTCATCAGTCATTTATCATCACTTTTACTGCTCGTAATATTATTTCTTATGCTAATTGCCAACTGTAATGCTCCTAAACTACAAAACTGCATAAATATTTCCTAGAAGAAGAGTTCAGCATTACTCTCAGCTCATTTTAAAAATACTCCATTGAGTGCATGGGGAGCAAAAAACTAAAGTACTGTGACTTTGTCTCAAACACAGTGCATTTTGTGGGCTCTGCACCTTAATAGCTTCAGAAATTGCAGAAGTCAAGAGAAGGTAGGTGTGAAAGAGAAGATGCGCCCCCAGCTCCAGTAAAAAGGGAAATCCTGAGCTCTCCTCTCATCCTTTTAAAGAGTGTCTGGAAAATGGAAAGACATTTGGCATCACATTTTTCACCCCTGTGCATTAAGGTCTCTTGACAAATAAAGCACCGTGTAAGGGAAACGAGAATGATGTTTCCCCTACTACAGTATGCGAATCTGAAATCTTCTTTATCTCATTGCAAAGTGTACAACTTGACACCTCAAGAGGGTGCGCTATAATGAGGGTAGGGATAAAGATATCAAGAAATGTGTTAATTAGAGGATTATAGAGTAGTTCTTTTGACAGAAAGAAGGAATATGCAGGAACCATATGTAAGAATAGTTTAAAGAGAGATTTATCACTAAAGATGCAGGTACCATTGCTCATGGTGAAAAACAGAAGTATTAATTTTGATAAACCAGATCAGCAGTACTGCAGGAATAAGTGGAATTGGGTCATTGTACGTGAACTGAAATCCCCTTCTCTAACTGCAAGGGTAGAGCACTTACACACAAATTCATAAACCCCACACTGAAAGGTTTGGTTAGAGATCAGCAGCCACATGAATTTCTCGGTAAATGTCTCTCACCCCATTGCCACTTCTTTCAGTACTCCATATGCTAGATTGCAAACTACAGATTTAGCCCTTTTGCCCAAAGGCATCCGAACCTGTGAAAAGCCTAGCTGAAGCAGTGTCTATTGTTCATTGACAACTTGTCAATTTACTTCCAGGCAAAATAACTCATAAACATGATAAGTAAGGCAGATAAAACAAGAATTCTTTCACACTTTGCAACTTTACTGCAAAAATGCCTTATTTTTCATAAATGTGTGAAATCTCCCCTCAGAATTGTGACTGTGCATTGAACTTTAAAACTGTGTGGAAACCGCGCAAGCATCTCACGATTTCTGTCTGTAATAAGATGAATGTTACATATTAAAGATGCATTAAAAGTGATAAAACACAAGATATTCAAAGGTTCAAAAACATTCTCATGTAGCTAGTTGTTTTTCCTGAGTTAATAAAAGTTCATTTTAGGGAAAAATCTCCAAAAGACAAACGTTTCAATACGGGTCTGTAAACTGGCATTCGCATATTCCTTTAATGTTTATTATAAAGATCTCTCTACTTCTGAAACTGTTTAAAACTCCTCTACTTCTTAGGCAGTGGCAAAGAGCATTAAATGGAAATCAATGACTTGCCAATTTAAAATATATTCATACAAATAGCTTCCTAGTGTTCAGTAATGATGATGATATTTTCCACAAAAGTTGCTTAAATGATTGGTTTTTTATGCACCTCCATACAATGGCAATCCTGCACTCAGCATTTACCTGACTGCACATTTGCGCACACAAATTAGTGATTCACAAGGAAAATTTCAGAACAAGTTGTGGAAAAGCAGCTACAGAAATGATGTTATTGCACATGCCATTAGGCTGAGACCATGTTTATGGTACTAAAAATATTACTTTTTTTTTTTTTCCTGGAGACAACTAGCAGTCTGCTCTTCTCCCTTTGTTCATTTCCTGCCTGTCTCCCAACACGTGCTAAGCTTGTAATCCTGGGGGAACAGAGATGTCTTTCCCACTTGTGGGGGTACATCCCCCAGCACACTGTACTTCTGACCTCCCCGTGGCTTTCCCGCAACACTTGCAGTAAGTGCTGTGAAACAGTGTGATCAAAAATTGAAAAATAAGGTCCTAATTTCATAGGAGATTGCTGCTGGGCCTTCGGTGCATCCAGCCAGGTGCACCAGGGCATGTTCACCTTGTTGGGGTGGCCAAGGGGCCTTGCTCCAGTAGAAAGGTTGCTCTCCTCCAATGGCTGATAGCATGGACCATTTAGGTGATCCAAAGCTTATGGTGGCCCCATTTAATCAGCTGAGCTGTGAAATGGAGCCGTTGAGAAGCAGTTACTTTCCAGATTCCAAATGTTTTTGTAGAGATGCAGAAATCTTTGGACAAGGGGAAGAAAGCTGTGGACAGTTTTCTACCGAATTCCTGTTTTCTGAGTAGCCAGAGCCCATACATGAAAATGTGATGGTTTTTCCTTGTTTTCCAGTTATTCTTTTTCACCTGTGACTGAGAAATGTCTTGAGCATTAAACTTTTATTTCGAGTAAGGAGTTAGAGTTACCAAACATTAAAAATGCAAACAAATATTTGTGAAATATTTTCTCTTAATCCAGTCATAAAAAAAAATCCCAACTTTAAAAACAGTATTTGCATTATGCATATCTTATTAATATTAGATGATTCTTTGCCACTTATAATTAGAAGAAAAAAGGAAAACAGAATTGCGAATACATCATCATCTATTGATTCATTACTGAAATTCACTTTCTGTTTACACATCCTTTCAGGTTTTTATTACACATTCATTTTAACCAATTACAACCATAATTATAATTTACACAGCATAGTTAATCCTTTTGTTTTCAGTTTTATCTTTGGGTAGTAGAAATCATTTGTCGTTTTTCAGAGAAGAACTTCACTTCACTACTCTAGGAATAATGGAAGAGAGATTTTTGAGAGCTATGCTTCTAATAACTCTGATATGTATCGTGTAAAATCATGGAGTGATTTAAAGTTTAATGCTCTCTAATGTACAAACACCCACACATACTGCATTTCCTCATACATGAATTCACAAACACATCTGAATTATACAGTCGTGATACTCATCACTTCCATATAATACTACACAGAAGGTCGTCTTTTTTGTGTGTGTGTTAAGAACTCAATATTACTGCATATCATCTACCAGATTCACAGCACTGTGAAAAATTATAAGTCCTCTAAGGATATGTATCCTTGGTTGTCCATTACAGGCATAGATTTCACCACTGATGAAAGTACCAAAGTCCTCAGAGTATGCTGGACCACCTTACTTAACTACCTCTTCTTCCCACACAATTTCACCAGATTATTTTCTCCCCAATTCTGCTAACAATTACTTTAAGGGACTGGAGGATACTTTAGCAAGATGTTGCATGTACAAAGACAACTAAAAAATATGAAAGCAAGCTGGTTTTAATTAGTTTGGAACAGAGTTAAGGCAACTCTGGTGATGCTTACTTGGCACCAGTCACACCTGCTAATACTGACTTACGTACAGTAAGTAAACGACTGTTATTTCACAGATTTCACCAGAAGCCCTTGAGATACCATTCTGCATGGTGCCGAGTGTGCTTTCATCTAGGATTACTGTGCTGCTCTCACTGACAACAGTGTCACCTGAAGAAACATCTTTATTAAACTATCTATTTACATGTGACCAGGAGTGAAGACCCTTTTATTAATAAAACTTGCTATGCAAAATTTTTCTTACCATACCTCTCTTTTCACCAGTGATTAAAATACTGAACATTGCCGTGGGCAAGTTGTGAATGAAAGAGTACAATATGTCTGTGAAAAATGGGAAGCAGAGATGTATTTTCATTTCACAAGCCAGGAAACACTCAGTAACTAACTGCTAGAAGAATCATTGGTTCCCTGAGAAAAAACCCCACAAGTGAATTGGAAAAACATTTCAGTCCTTTGCAAGCCATTAAAAGGATTTCGATGTTGAGATATTTTTTGAATATTTTAATACAATCCTAAATGACAGCAAGTTCTTTAAATAACTGGAAACTGTGAAATAAATGGGGGAGTTAAAACCAGTCTTTTGTATAAGATAAAGAATAATATGACTTTTAATTAAAAGTGGTTGATTTGACATTTATACTCCACAAGTTCAGAAAACAAATGCATTAGCCGTGAATTAAAAGATGTAATATTGATGGCGTTATTTCTTTTTCCTTTTTAGTTCTGCTTCTCACTGCCATTCCATAATGTTACGCTATTTAAAAACGGTTTTGCCTTTCATCGAAACATATTTCTTAATGTAATGGGACGCACGTTTCATTTCATTTATAATTTTTGATCACTTCAGCTATAGGAAATTAGTCAATGTACCAATATATTCCAATCATAGTGGCAGTTGCTGGATAAAGTCTATTAAAAGGGGAAGAGAAGTATGGAACCAAGATCTTTTTATTTTCTTTCTGCTTTGAGTGCACTGGGAATGCCTTCAATGCATCTGTCTTCAGCATCGGGACAGAGCACCGACGATTCTTTACAGCAAAGAGGTTTTAAGAGTTGGCTGAAATTCAGAAGAGGCAGCTGCCTTGTGAATGGCGAATAGGGATGGCAACTCTGGAAGGCTTAGAGCTGAACCTCATCGCTGCTGCAAGAGCTGGAAGTCATTTGATGTCCAGGTAGGTGTGGGTGCCAATGCCATCAGTGGGTTCCTCCTGGACTATGGATCCTTCTCTGCAGCTTCCCACCACCTTTGGCATAGGAGTAAAGGCAGATGAAAACATTTGAACTGATTACCCTCAATCATGTCTTAGTATGTTGACTTCAGGAATTTTTGTTCTTTAATAAATCAAGTTATTAAACTACCTTATGGTGACTGCCAGTGTTAATTATGTGACACTTGATAGCTTAAGCTGTACAAGTTTGATGCTCTGTAACAGATGCCAATCGAAAGGGACCTGTTTCAGGAGAAATTTGTTATTATAGAGTTCCAGGTAGTTTTAAGAGTTACCTGCCAACTTTCATGTTGTTTAGGATGTGGATAACATTGGCTGGAACCCTAATCTAGCGCAAATAATTTCAACGCACACATTCTTCTTTACTTAACTATCATGCTGCTTCTTTTTCTTCCATTTCCTTTGTGTCCAGGCACATCAGAAACTAGAGTTAACTATTTTCACAACCATTTGACTGATAGATAATGGAGGATCAAAAAGATCAGAGACTGCATTTAAATTTTTCAATAAACTATTCTTAAAAACTCATGCCTACACTTTGAGTTCTGGAAACAGAAGGTCTAAAATCAATAGCTAAAATGAGAATTATTTGCAGGATTTTTACTAGAAAATTTCCTAAAATTCTTACTTGGACTTTGTCTAGACAACATTGAACTATACTGGGCAACTTTACAGAAATATTCTCCACACTTAACCCAGCATTGATAAGGACAAAAGGTCAGATACATCTCTGTAATAGAAGTACTAGAGTAAACAGTGAAGTGGAAGGGAAGATATGGAGCAAAGGAGAACAATTTTGTCCCCTATGCTTGACTCCACAAACATAGATCAGCTTTTAGGTCAGTTTCTAGCCATGTCTAGAAATTGCCCAGTAATTCTTCAGAAGGTAGCTTAACTGGAGAGAAGTTAAAGATCTTGTGCTTACTAAACAAACGTATAGATTAGCCGCCGGTTGAAGTTTAGTTCACTGTGGGAATTCTCAGAAATTCATTTCTATTAACATGGTCAACACTGCCTGCTAACAAGATACCTGATTTTGCAAGACACACAGGTCCTTCCACATACACTCAGAACACAGGTAAGCATTACATATGGGCTGTTAATTTCTTTTTTATAATGCATTGTACGGATGCAAGGCCACCACTCCACTAAGGAGAGAAAATTAAAACTGAATTCTATTTGGGTTTAGTTTGTCTATGGCATACAGCTTAGCCACACTCCCAAGACAGTACTGCCGTAGACAAACCACAGATATTTTCTCCAACTTTCCCCAGTACTTTTCTATGCAAATTATTCCATTTGAACTAGTGCATTATAAAACACTCGCTCTGTAGATTTACACATCAGTGCTTGATATATAAAGTAATGTTAGACCATTTACTTAGCTTCTCAATTAAAATAGACTTGTAGCCATGCATGTACGTATTTATTCTGCAGTTTTGCTCTGCTCCCCCCTACTCTACTAACCTTCCTTTAGGTCAAGTGCATTTACAGAGGCTCTGGTGCTACATCCTCTATTCAAACTAAGGGCGACCTTCACGGGTGCAAAGAAGTGAACCCCCTGAACGCATACCTGGGGCAGAGTTTATCTGCGGAGGTGTGTGCCACTTTGAAATAGGGGTTATTGAGAAATGGGAGCTGGCACTTTGGCACTTACAATCAGAATAAATTCTTAACGCAATGGGCAGGGTCACTGAAGTGATGCTGTGAACACAGTGCAGGTAGGAAGGGACCTACAATCCTCTCTCAGCCAGGCTGTTCGCTGACCGGTGTTGCCCACAGCTGGCTCAGGTCAGACCATTTCTCCTCTTCAGTGAGCCATCAACAAAAAAGAGGACGGCTTTTCAGGCTCACCGAGGTACCAAAACCCCCTATTTTCTTATCTCCAGCAGGTGTAAATCCTGTGGACCCTTTGAAACCAGTGAAACTATGACACTTCACTGCAGCTGAGAATACACCTCTCTGTTTCTGATGCTTTGGAGATCCTGCAGTGAAGGAAGTAGAGACAGCAGTGAAGTGACTCCAACTACCATTCTAGGTATTTGGTGTTTGTTGTGGGCTTCTCTTCTGTGCATCCTTGCAGGAATTAATAAATGTAATAAATCAACAAATTTGTAAATAACAAAACAATTCTGACATAATTTCGTGAGTTCTACAGGTTACAGGCTGATCTCTCCCTATCCACCAAAATGCCTTGTCTCACAGGTGTGGTAGAACTGAATAAAATCTTCAGCAGCTGAAGAACTGAGAATTTAGCTTTAGCTTCTCTCCAGTGAGGGAAAAATGTAAAAATATTGCCTTCTCCAGTGAACGTGAAGTTTATCATTGCTCCAGATAAAGCTTTCAGGAATTAGCATAATACTGCCTCTGCCTAACATCTCCAGGCTGTACTGCAGCTTGGTATTTGAATCAAGGACCATGTTTAACTTGCAGTATGTTCTATGTCCTCATTGTCTACTAAGATAAGCTTTTATGTTAAATTTGAAAATAAAAATTGCATCCTCATGGCTCCTTCTTTTTGTGTACAGCACATGGCAGGTTAAAAGGGCTTAGCTGTGTTGATTAACTATCCAAATGTTTAATCAATACGGCAATAGCTAGATGCATTCTGTCTGTGAAAGACCTTGGAGAAGTCCCACTTGCCTTATTCCCCACCCCCAAGTGGGACATCAATGAACTATTACATAGTCCTTGCATATCAATGCAGAGGGGCTTAAACAAATACAACACTAATGGATAATTGTGGGTCACCTTGTCAAAATATGTTAAATGCCCCCTAAGTATTTTTTTTTCTGATTAAAAAAAAAAAATGACAGTAAACTGACCTTGCAGATATCATACAGCCTTCAAGGAAGCAAATACTACTCAGCCTGCAACTTGCCCATTGATTCATGGGTCAAAAATCCATTCCAAATAAATTATAAAAGACATGTCCTCGTGTGTTGATACAACCCACGGTAACTGCCTGACAAAGCGTTAAACAATTGTACTCTTTGGCGTGGGCAGGACGCGTTTGCTCTGACACTTATTCAGAAAACACACGTCGGGCCCTCCGAGTGATTCATCAGCAACGGCTGCGGATCCCTGGGTGCGCTGGATGCTAACGCGTCGCAAAGTCGGGGAAAGTTCATCTTGTGACCACGGCTCCTGGACTCGCTCCAAGAACATGCCATTTGCAGAGATGGCATTAAGTGCAAGGGGGCCTCGGAGGGATTTGGATTCCTGCCCCTGTATTTATCTACTCACAATGTCATTAACACCCACATTGATCCCCAACTGCTGCCGGTGCCGAGGCTGCGAGCGGGATTGCTTGTTTGCTGGTGTCACAAATCACAAACAGGAGAAAATCGTTCTGATAAAGATAACAGCTCTGTGGCTTCGCATTGTTATAAATGAGCCATAGGAGCCCTCCATACCTGCTAGTAATGCGCTGTAATGGTTTTGCTTAGCTATTATTTAGAAGCATTACCTTTGCTTTGGCTGGTAAAATTAGTACAAGGAGGACTGTAACATGATTTGCACTGGGGATGTCACAATGCATCTGTCATTATCTTTCTGGTCTTGGTATACAGCCTAAGACAATGCTGTAGGTTAAAACCGACAACAAGGACAAAACGTAATTAATTAGCTAAGCATTGCATTCATCATGAGGCTTGTTTTAAAAGGGTAAGAGAACTATACAGAGTAGCTTGATATTTGCTTTACTTTGTTATGTATTACACAAAGGTTACTTCAATCTCCAATATAGTGGCACTAATTATATGTACATACATACCTACATAAATAAACACAGAGGCAGAAATCTGTGCACGCACATAAATGTGCATGTATAAAATATACATGCTGCATATGAATTTTTATATTCTTGCATAAGCATGGATACAGTGTTCACAAACCACCTATAATTCTACAGTCATAATGACATCTAACACACCAAGAAATCTCACAAGACTTACTTGTTTTGTGGTTGCACCACCCCAACTTGGAGCATCTAAAGCAATACCTAGCAAAACAGTTGCTGGAGCTGCTGTAATAACTTTCTGGTCTAGGTTGGTGTGGCACACAGAAGACCAAAGTAAAATGTCTTGAAGAGGACCATACAGCAGAGCAGTAGCAGAGAAACAAAATCCTGTGTAGCACCGTTCCAATCCCGTGTACAGTGGTGCTTATGAACAGAAGCAGATGTCCGCCACCACTCCTCTACAGCAGCTCCAAACACTGGGAAACACTCATCTATGAAAGTTTTATGAGTCATAATTAAGCAGTCAATTGAGGCTTCAAAGAACCTGAGCTACAGGTAACAGTGGGCACTAAAAAGCCTAACTATTCACGCATGGAATATTATTCCCTTAAAACATTTTATTTGTAAGAAAAGGAAGGAGATCATGACAAGATCTTTTGCACCCTTGATGAAAATTCTTGAAAGCATTTAAAATCCTCCCCCCATGCTAACTTTGGCCACAGGTCCCTCTTAACTGACAGATCCCCAGATACAAGCATTGAAGGTTGTCACCAGGACAGCAGATCCCAGGCAGGAGGCAAGAGAAGGGTAAAGTACTTGCTTTGGATGGGTCTGAAGTACAGATGTTCCAAAAAAACCTAACTTCTAAGTGCCGAAGAAAATATTCCCGCAGACTAGTTCAGTTTCCCTCTGAGTCTGATATTTTCCTACGTCCTTCAGTCTTCTTGAAATAATCTTTCTAGTCCAAAGGAGAGTTTTGACCCGGATAATGATTCCAGTTTATTTTTTTCGAAGTGAGACCGTGTTTTGATGCCCTTCTGTGTTTTAGACTTATTGGTGAGGCTTACTGCCTGTGAACACTTCTGCCTTCTCAAAACAAAAACAAGGGGTTTTTTACACCGTATGTCAGGGCAGCATTTCATCTCAAATTGCCAGCTACAAGCACTGATTTCTCTGGAGTCTTCATGAGCTCAGCAAATGTATTTAGCTTCCTCTAAGGACATGCTCATGGAAAGATTCTAAGAGCTCGGGCAGTTCAAAGTGATCAGGCACTGAGGCTGCTAAAGGTTTGCAAAGTAAAAATAGGTTACTGACAGAAGACAAAAGTCTGTAAACAGAAATGCAAAGAGGACAAGCTTTAATGTTGTCCTCTCAGTGATATCTAGAAGTTGCTGTTTTAAGTACACCGAAATCTACACTCATCTTCTGCTTACAGAAATGAACTACGCTTGACACTTTGAGGCTAAATGCTTCCTTGCAGATGAAACGGGAGATTCTCCTGTGCTTCATTTATGGCAGGATCTATGCCAGCAGTAGCAATGTTCACTGTGGTAGGTGCTCCCGTGTTGGAGATCAAAACAAAGTTTTTCTTGGGAACAAATCTGTTCACAGATATTTGACCGGTGAAAACAATGGAAGAGGAGTCGCGTCTCTTCTGACTAGGTTGTAAATACTTCCAAGGAAGAGAAAAAGTCTTCTCCTCTCAAACACCAAGTCTTTCACCCAGCCCTGGATCTCACTGCCTTGCCAGTGCCATGTTCATCTTCCATTTGCAGTTTTGCTGACTTGCTTGCGGAATCTCATGATGGTCCATTCTCTCCTGTCTGGCACATAGCAGGAAAGTGTAAAATCCATCACCGATTTGTAAAATGCTCATACAGAGATGTTTTTGGTTTTGTTACTTTTGTTTTTTTCCCAGTGATCAAGGTCCCCCAGGGCACAGAAAGTATCACACAAAGAGGTGCAAAAATACTGTTTAAAATATTGTGTGAACTGTAAACATATCCTGCATTGCACTGTTATTCGTAAGACTACTACACACAAAAAAAAGTTTGTGTTTGCTGTGAGGGAGATCTATTCACTTTTTTACTGAAAGAAAACAAGGTGATCGTCTGTCTTACTCAATATGCATCAGTAAAGAAATGTTGCATCCTTTGTGCCTTTACCGAATGCAAGAAAACCCCATCAACTGAGTAGGCTTCAAATAAATGTCTTTGGTGGGTTATTCACAAATGTTCAGGCCCTAGTTAGTCTTGTATTCTGACTGTTTCTTGCCTACAGCACTGAATGCATAGCTAGAGGGCTCACAAACAATTTAAAGACATACACAGAAGGACATGAAAAAGCCCTTTTGTATTCCGGACAACTGGTTCCCCACCATTGAGAAAGGGCTTTGTTCAGAGTGTGACAAACGATAGACTCTGGATAGCCGATTATGTGGAATTTTTGCTCCACTCAAGTAGACATGGTACTGGAAAAGCTGTGAAATTCATCTGTTCGCTGTGTCATATTTCCATAGCATCACGCTGCAAACAGCTTGTGTGATCTCCACTGTAAGCCACCACTGCTCTGATGAGCACAAGGTCCCATCTGTGGGTTCTGTCTTTCTCAGAGGCTTTGAACAAGTCAGGGACAGCAAAAAGCTCATGAGGTGAGTTCTCACCTCTGGTCTTGAAGGTCTACAAGGCAGTTGAATTGAGTGCAAATGGAAGTACAACTCAGAGAGGATCTTGTGCATTAATTGGGACACCATGCGATTTTAAAAATGCTAGCCGCCTTCTTTCCACAGGCATCAGACTTCTGGTCTGAAGAGAATAATGTATCAAACTTCCCAAGGGTCGCACACGTACGCAATGCCTGTGCTTAATGTCCCATGGGGCTTTACTCAAAAAGGGGAACATATGGCCTACTGTAGCCCAGGAAAATAATCTTTAAAGATCAAAGTATGTCAACAGTTCTGAAGAAATATTTTCTGGTGTTTGTCTGTTTCAAATCTGTAGTTATAACCTTTGTTTAGCGTCCTTGGTGAAGCAGTCCGTCACAAGAGTGTCTCAAGCCCTTCTCAAACAGAACAGACTCCGGAAGATTTCAGTGTTGTATTGAACTTCACGTGGATTTCAATGTGATAAATAGTTTTGGTGATTTGTCATCCCACATTGCCCTCACTGTGAGGGGAATGTTGATCATACTTGGCAGTCACTCTTCTTCAAAGTCTGGTCTTCCTTGATTTGAGCCTGACACCAATTCGCCTTTCAGCTGTGAACTGCCAGTTCAGTACCGTGCCTGCTGCTGCAAGCATCTCTGTTCCCTGCTGATAGGATTTACCTGGTTTTCCTTTTGATATTTCAGAAATAATGTCCGTGAGAACCGGCTTTTTATCCTAACGTTCACTCCTCCCATGTACACCTCCGACATGAATGCACAGCAAACATCTGAGTTCTGCAAGATTTTCTTCGCTATTTCAAACTCTCCTTGTCTTACATTAATATCGAAGTGACTTTGGAGCACCTTGTAGATCTTGTATAGTCTGTTCAATTTCTTAATTTTCAACAATGTGCCAAGAAAAGATAGCATCTTTGCATGGTATCTTGCAGTTATTTTCCAGGCTTGATTAAGTCACAACCACAACGTCTCCGTGTCTTCTGATATTTTGGCACTTCTGCCTGTCTGTTCTAGCACAGACAGTAATGTTAAAATGTAGAGAAAGTTTTGAAAAAAATGCATGTAACTCTTTTGAATCTCAAAAAATTCCCACTATAGCTTTTCATCAGAAACTGTTAGTGATACTCTCTCATGTGAATTCTTGGAGAAAAAAAATGCAGAAACCTTTAATTAAATTAAGCATCTGACACTGCACAGAATCAACAAATATCAACAGGTCATTTTCTGACAGGGAAATAGCTAGTATTCTTACCAACAAGAAGGGATATAAATAGAAATACTCACAGATCTAAATTTTTTCCCCTCAGAATCAGGACAAACCAGTAATGGAAGACATGTATCTGCAGTGTTAGGAAGAAAAAGACAAATTATGTGAACTAATCGTATCTCCAATGTACGCCATCCGACTACTGAATCACGAATCAGCCATAATAGATCTCAAAAGAACGTCACATATCACAGGAAAATAAATGTAACTTCTGCAAACAAAACAGATTAAGGGCAGGGTATACTTCACCACAGTGCACAGAGACACGGATTCAAAGCTTGCTTTAGCATTTGTTTTCTAAGTGTATAGTGCAGAAAAATTCTGATTTTGTTGAACAGAATGAAAAGGAATATCAGCAGAAGTGATGACAACACTGAACAAGAAAACATATGTCAGGTGAGATACATGCAGAAAGGTTAAGAGTTAGCAACCACAGCGAGGTTACTAAAAAGGTTAATATTTAGCAACTGTTGCCCCATAGGGTGTGTGAGAATGCTTATTTCCTATTCTAAAAAGCCATAACGTTCACAAAAGTACCATTAATTTTAATGTGGGCTATTCACATGCACAAAGGAATGTTCTTAATTTTTAAGCAGGAACTGAAAACATACTTGTTTGGCAATGTTTTAAATTATTAATGTATTTAACTAGGTACTGTGATAGTTTTGGTGTTAATATTTTATCAATGATGTTATAATTGTATATTGGCCCAAGCTACGCAAACTATTATGAGGTACTTTTTGACTTCATATTTAGGCCAGTGTATGCCACCCTCAGCTGAAATAGTACCTTGCCACGGAAATAGGTCCACATACTTCAGTGAAATGAGTCTTGAGGTGTAGAAACTAGAATCAAATTCTAAATATTTCTGCACTGAGAAAGCTCTCCAGCTAGGGTGTTTTAATTTTCACTTTCATTTCTGTTTTCACTTGTAAGTGTACAGTAAATATTTTGTTTGACAGGTCTCTTTTAATTCATGGTGTGTGATCTTTTCTGTGAAATATCCCATTCATTATAGACCCCACAAAATACATATTTTATTTTAAAGCTTTTAAAGTAAAAAAAAAAAAAAGAAAAAAGCAAAAATATGCAAAGAGGCCAAAAGAAAACAAGTCTTGATTTTCTGTGGCAGAATCCCATAGCACAATTGTATGTGATCACTATTTTCCAAGACACTGTTCTCAGCTGTGAGTGATAATGTCTGGTAACTCATCGAGGTGAAACATTGCCTTATTCAGAAAAATAATTTGGGCCACTGCTGTAGAAAATGAATGCTACATTCTTTACATAGAAAAAGAGCATGGGATATGATTTCCTACATAAGGAATGCTCTTCTGCAATACATCAAATCTCTTTTCTCCTGTGTGTGCAAATGCACTCTCCTTTGTTACATTATAAGAGGGTGCATAACTCCAAAAGAAATGGAGTTAGATGAAAAAGAGCCATTCCAAACTCTACTGATTAAAATAAATGTGCTCATAAAAAAGACAGGAGAGTAAATTACTGCATCCCCAGAACAGCAGTAACTTATACACCAACAAGTTATTTTCAAGTTTGCCAGAGGAAATAATCTGCTATCAACAAGGGGTAATTGCCTGAGCAAACTAGTCTTTACATCTCACACATGCTGTCACCTTGTGTAAGAAAGAAATACACCACATATCAATTCAGGAAAAAAAAATTGAAACATTCCTTTAAAGGCTGCTTCTCTCAGCCGTTTGAAAGAGAGAACACATACACAGCCTGGAACATATCTAATCTCTGCTCTTTTCTTATCGCTGAAGAGTATCCTAACACACCACAAAATTCATAACCTAAGCAGCCTTGGGCAATATTAGAAAGGATCCATTTTAGATTGGAACAGGAATTTTAATCTGAGATTTACCTGTGGCTGTCACAGGTGAAAGCAGGTTAGCAACAAAACCCTTCAGGAATAAACGCAGGAACTATGAAGTAAAAGACTCAAATTTTTCTGAATTTTATACAAATACGGGCTGCTTAGAGAGCAAGACAAAAACTTATTTCAGAGAATATGCACAGACACATACCCTCTTTTGTATTCACATTACACAAATATCCATTTGACTAAAATGCTCTTGACACTGGGGTTCACAGAAAAGGAGTTTTCAGCACTCGCACGGATGAATTTTGTCACAGCAAGGTGCAAGATTTACCGGTACGTGTTTAATGTTCATTTTACCATGTAAGACAGACTGTAACGTGTATTCCACCAAAGTAAGCACAACAGACAGAAAAAAGAAGTTTTTCATTCATGTGAAGATCAGTCCTTTTTTTGAAGCCTTGTGCTAAAAAGGCAGCAACTGTTAATTAAAAAAAACCCAAACCACAAGTGGTAGCAATCTCTGTATTAATATTTTGTGAAGTAACAGAGGGGCTAACTGTCACAGGTAAATACTTCTTTTTTGAGAAGTAGAAAAAAATCTGCTTCTTACTAGGCAGCCTTGTCCACTCTTTCTAATAACTTTATTTTACCTTACTTTAAATATTGAACAACATTTTATTACCAGAAAAGCTCATTTCCTCTCTTCCTCCTCAGCAGAGGAAACAATAATTGTCTTAACTTCTTCCACTCTATCTCTTTGACTTTTATTTAGTTAAATTAGCTCCCTTACACTACCTGTAGCATTGTCATTATGAGGCCATGTAGCTAAAAATGAATAGGAATAAAAAAAACCCTCAAACTTGAGTCATCCTGATTAATGTTCTGGGATGATAATCTTTTGGAACCTATTGGGTTTGCTTCATCAAGACAGTAAGCAATGCAAAAATAGAGTCAAAACTTGAATCTTCCTAAATTAAAGATTACAGGGCATATGGGAAGATTTCTGTCTTCCATCCAACCCTTACGATGCTCTTCCAACAAAGAAAAATGGAAAGGTCTTAAAAGATTTTTGGCAGCATTCTGGCAAAAGATATAAACTACTGTCAAGTACAGTATGGAAGGAAAACCATCTCGGTTGACAGAAACAATATGCTTCAATTTTTCTGTTGGTCATGATTTTGCATTGCAACAGTAATTTGAATTCCAAATTAATTGCTGTGGTTATTAAACAAAAAAGAGACCTCCCTTAACTACAGTGAAGGTCATAAATGAACTCAAAGTGTTGCGGTCAACAGCTCAATGTCCAAGTGGAGACCAGTGATGAGTGGCGTTCCTCAGGGGACAGGCTTGCAAGGTGGGTCTGTGTGAATCTCATGAGGTTCAACATGGCCAAGAGCAAGGGTCGGGGCAATCCCAAGTGCAAATACAGGCTGGGTGGAGATTGGGTTCAGAGCAACCCTGAGGAGAAGGACTTGATGGTACCCGTTGACGAGAAGCTCAGCATGACCCAGCAGTGTGCGCTGGCAGCCCAGGAGTCCAACCGTGCCCTGGGCTGCATCCCCAGCAGAGTGGGCAGAAGGCGAGGGAGGGGATTCTGCCCCTCTGCCCCGCTCTGCTGAGACCCCCCGGGAGTCCTGCGTCCAGCTCCGGAGCCCTCAGCACAGGACAGAGCTGGAGCTGTGGGAGCGGGGCCAGAGGAGGCCCCAGCAATGATGCGAGGGCTGGAACCCCTCTGCTGGGAGGAAAGGCTGGGAGAGCTGGGGCTGCTCAGCCTGGGGAAGGGAAGGCTGCTGGGAGACCTTAGAGTAGCTGCCAGTAGGGCTGGAGAGGGACTTTTCACAAGGGCGTGGAGTGATAGGACAATGGGTGATGGCTTGGGTGATAGCTTTAAACTGAAAGAGGGGAGATTCAGATCAGATATTAGGAAGAAATTCTTCCCCGTGAGGGTGGTGAAACACTGGCCCAGGTTGCCCAGAGAAGCTGTGGCTGCCCCCTCCCTGGCAGTGTTCAAGGCCAGGTTGGATGGGGCTCTGAGCAAACTGGTCCAGTGGAAGATGTCCCTGCTCATGGCAGGGGGGTTGAAACCAGATGATCTTTAGAGGTCTTTTCCAATGCTGACCATCCTATGATACTACCATTCTGTGAATGAGATCTGTAAATATAGTCAGCAATCAATTAATTGGTCTCCCTACCTGTCTGCCTGCACACATTGACCTGTGATTGGCAAAGACTGAAGTTTGGTCTGAAGTTTGAATAGTTCATACTGTACCCTGGCATGGTTCTGTTTCTAAAACATCGATTGCACCCAGACAGGACTCTAGCATGCAATTCCTCCTTAGCTGTAAGGTAAATAAAAAAATCACAATATTTAAATAAAATCAAAAACAGCCCAATGCAGAATGTATAAGCTGACATTTTTCACTCAGAAATTAAGCTTGCTGTGTCTTCAATGCCGATTCATAAGAGTTCTGTGTATTTTATCAATGATAATTCCTAATGCAGGAAACACACCTCCTATAACAGATTGCTACACACAAGAAAGAAATACATCACCGACACCTGCCCCTAGCACAGTCATAAAATGTTACAGATTTCAGGGATAAAAACATCATAATAAAATATGCTCTGTATGCAAATAATAAGACTACTTTTTGAATTGAAACAAAGATGGAAACTGTTTTCTGAAGTGGAAAACTGGAGGAGTAAAATTGAATCATTGCTTCTATCCCTCGAATGAAAGAAAATAAAGGATTACAAATATCACTCAACTTTTATTAGTGCATGGCAGTCATCAGAAATGGGAGTATTCACCCTGGGAATGAAGTTGGTGATATTTCTTAGGAGTGAACAGTCTCATTTTGTTCTACCACAATATGGAGACCGAAACTAGAACTGAGCTACTGGGACACTCTTAGCTTGGTTTGAAGAGAGAAATCAGACTGTATAGGCATCCTTGCTGAACAGAAATGGGAGCGACGATGTCTTCCCATCTCCTCCTGCCTTTGGTGAGTTCAACCCTGACCATTAAGGCTTATTTCACATTACTTTTTGTCAATTGCATCTCATGCTTCCCAAGTAGGATATTTTTCTGTGCACAACTATTGCCATAGATCATTAAATAGCACAAAAGACGTATGATCTCATGACATCAGGTTATTTAAAAAGCAGTCTTGTTTATTGCAACTGGATGCGTAAGTTACAGTTGCCACATCTAGCAGCAGTTCGTGCTCAGAAACCTATGTCCAGTAAAGGATCAGCTTCCAGTCTTGTCAGCAGCTTTCAGAACATGAAGGGAGTTTTCCTAACTGCAGCGGGTGTTGGAAACTCACAGAAATGTGAGAGCACAGACGTATTTGCTGTGCCACATCCTCAGAGAGGGAGGACGACTTGCAAAAACTGAAGGGATACAACAAATTACAGTACCTTACACTTTAAGGATTTTTTCCCACATTTGTTTACACTTTCCATAATAGTTCCCAGAAAAGTGCGTGAGATGTACCTAAATAATATTCCGACAATTACTGCTCCTTATGAAAGAGCTAGTATTTCAAAACATCAGACTAGGTGTTAAATATACCATGGAAGTTAGTATAGGAGCCTTTTTCACAAGTGGGGAAGCCAGAACAAGGGATACAGATCAACCCAAACAGATGCCAGCAGGATCCACAAGTAGTTTTTTCGTTTGCTGCTTGTCTCCCAACCATGGTTCAAAATATGACAGCAAATGTTTATAAATACGTATATATATGTATGCATACAGATATTTTTACTGGGACTCTATTGTATTTCTCAGCATCAGTGTTTCCTCTTGTTTCACAGCTGAACCTCTCTACTCAGGCTCTCAGCGTTTTCAGTTCTGGGTTTCTCTTTCCTGTGTTTTCAATTTTATTGAGCGTCCTTTGTCAATGATGTGGATCCCTGAGGACAGGAGCTCAGGAGATGCTGTCAAGGGCAGGGTCCAGGCTGACGTCGCATGTGCATGAAGAGGTATGCACTGTTGGGACTGGCTTGAGGTGAGGCAAACAGGACCTGTTGTATTCATAGAATCATAGAATGGTTTGGATTGGGAGGGACCTTAAAGATCATCTGGTTTCAACCCCCCTGCTATGAGCAGGGACATCTTCCACCAGCCCAGGGTGCTCAGAGCTCCATCCAACCTGGCCCTGAGCACTGCCAGGGAGGGGGCAGCCACAGCTTCTCTGGATAACCTGGGCCAGTGTTTCACCACCTTCATGGGGGAAGAATTTCTTCCTAATATCTAATCTAAATCTGCCCTCTTTTAGTTTAAAGCCATTCCCCCTTGTCCTATCACTACACAGCCTTGTGAAAAGCCCCTCTCCATCCTTCCTGTAGGCCCCTTCAGGCACTGGCAGCTGCTCTAAGGTCACCCCGGAGCCTTCTCTTCTCCAGGCTGAACAGCCCCAACTCCATCAGCCTGTCCTCATAGGAGAGGTGATCCAGATATTCCTCTTCCTTCTCATAGGGCACCTGCAATGGGAACCTCTCTTCCTCTGTCTTCACTGTCTGCAAGGCTCGGGTTATTTGTTCATCCTCTACTCACCAATGCCGGGACCCGCCGCTGTGTTGGCGTTCTCATGCTGCTCTGTCAAGGACATCAAGAGGTACAATTATGTGATTCTGTACTTCTGTCCCTCTCGTGTCTTTTTTCAGTAGGAAAGCAGGGAACATGACACAAAAGATAAATGAGGATGGTGGCTGATGACGTGAGTTAATCAGTCAGCTATTTTTGAGTACTTACTGACTAGTGACTAAATTGCAGGCTAGAAAGTCCTCTGCTACAGACATGCACCAATCTGACTGACGTACTCCAGCTGCTGAATGCTGTAGCATTAGAAAACGCTGGATCACTGTATACTTAATCTAATAATTTCAGTCTTTATCAAGATTTTACTTAAAAAATTACAGGAAATATCATGAAGGAACTCAAGAGAGACTAAAGTAAACATCTGTTTATATTTCTAAAAATGTGCTCCAAAGGAATGTTTTAAAATAAAAGGTTGGTGCAAAAGACTCCTATTTTACTTCAGTTTAAGCAAAATTGAACAGATATAGGTTTAAAAAATGCATGACTGTACAACTGTTCTAATTATTTATCTAGGTTCTAATCCACCTGAAAAGGTTTTATCCCGAAGCTTGCCGTAGGTCAAAACACTGTAGAGTGAGCTAAAGAAGACTGTAACCCTGTGACCCCCACAAGCCCCGATTTATAAACTGTATATCATAAATATCTATTACAAAATTATTACCAGTAGGAGGCTGAAAATCAATAAAAAATAAAAAAGAAAAGAGTGCATTATAAAAAAGATTGTCATGATTTGAAACACCTTCAGTCAAATGTATATATAACATACATCACACATAAAATCTATTAATCCAATTTAACAACATTCAGTGCATTTATGTTAAGAAACTGCTAAAAAGCACTAAATGGAATTTACTGAGATGAATAAAAAGCACAATTACCAACTAGACTTGGGAGATTCCAGTTAGTAAATGAGGCTGTGAAATTGCTTTGTGTTAAAAGAGTATTAATGGCTATGCTAGCACTTGACTAATATTTTATGGCGCAGGCTGTTACTAAATTAGAGCCTCTGCATGTCTTCCTGTAAAATCATTTAGTTATACTTGGAATACTTTTTTTCTTTACAACATTTTTAAGAGTTTGCTGTGTTCCGGAAGTTCCTAATCCTGGAGACTTTTCTGTAAGCGGAAGATACCTGTGCTATCTGTTTCTTGCAGAAATGTTGGCGATAAATTAGCATTGAGGGTGAACTATTGTTTCGCAGGTGCTGGCAAACACTCTTTTTTGGCAAGTGGTGCAAGCATCAGCTAACTTCAAGAAAATCACACCAGGGTACACAAACCCATTACCGTAATCGTGTCTTTTGGTGTGTCAGCAATTAGAAGAAACGGTGTGAATCAAATCCTATTTTGGGGAACAGTGGAGTGGAATTTTTCCACCCAAATTATGGCCTCCCTCCAAGGCTGAGATTGCAAAGATGCCTTTGGACAGGTCTACTGTGACTGGTTTTGCAAAGGCAAAAGACTGGTTCCCAGCTCCATGCTAGAAGACCTGGCCTGAATAATACAATTCTCCTTGCTTCATATTCGCACATCATTCATTTGATCTCGCAAATTTCAAATTTGGTTGGAAAAAACAATGTTATGGAAAAGGCTTTATTAGCTGTCTATAATGTTGGCCATAAACAACAACGTGCTGGCACTTCTATTTGGAAAATATGTAAAGATTATAAGTATCTTATGGTGGAAGCAAGAAAAACTTTGATTTTTTTCACAGATGAATGCAGTAGGCCTTGCATCAACACTTTCCTTTCATAGCATCACAGAATAGTATGTTGGAAAAGACCTCTAAGATCATCAAGTCCATTTATTGAAATACTTTCAAATATTGGGTATATGTCTGAGCAAATCTCTCTGGAAAATAAAAAAAAATCAGGCACCAAAAATTCCTACCGTGCTCAAAACTGCTCAAGTATTTAAGTGAGAGGATGTGAAATTGTATACGAGTGGGCTTTTTCATGTGTGAATTTAAATAATATATAAAGTTTGTTTAACAGTAAACAGCAAGGGAAAGTGCTTGGATGCAGCAGACTTATCCCATAACAGGGTGGAGTGCCAATACTAAACTTTTATACATCTACACAAAGTCAAATTTTCCATGTTAAAAACTGATTAATATGCAAATTTTCTTCTCAATTAACCCTGGCCTGGTGCAATAAAATTCCACTTAATCTTCCCCCACAAGGACGACGTGCAAACCACAGCAAGGAGAGCAGCAAACCAGCTGGAAAACCCGAGCATCAACCACACGGCAGTCCCTGAACAGAACCTGGAGAGAAAGCAAAACCCGCCGTAATGTACTGAGTCGTTATTGCTAAGAGAAGCATAGCTCTTCTGTAACAGCAGTAACATTGGTCTCAACTGGTGAAACACAGCAGGAGGCTCACAGAGTGCTCTTCCAGCATGCTGGGGAAATGATCCCCAGTGAACGCCCAAATGCGCCTTGAAACATCAGAAGAGCTGGTGCTCCGATCATCTGAAGCACCAGTTACAAATATATTACAGGGATGTATATGCTCAAAGCTGCTGTTATATGAAGCATGTCATCTGTATAGCCCAGAGGAGAAGAATTAAATTGTGCAATCCTAGTTAGAAGCTGAATGAATACTTGAAGCTGAAAGGGGTGAAGTGCAATAGCAAGCAGTCGGAAAGGAAACAAGTTTTGCCCTTTTCTGGGCCATTTCTTCACCCCAGAATAAACCCAGCTTGCCACCTTGGGTGAAGTTAGCTACAGCGTGGGAGCACCCAACCCCAAAAGTAGAGAGTGGTCAGCTGAATTGGTGGAATCAAGCACAGTGAATGGTGATAAATAAACCCAAGGCTACAGGGGAATCTGGAGGTCCAGCTTTGCACTGTAAAACATTCTTGTTGCTCTAAAACCTCCATGGCTTGAGCCAGCAGAGGCTCCTGAGTGGGAGAAGAGCTCTTTTATTCATTCCATGAAATCCCATTCAGGTTCTGCTGCCATATGAATAACTGATAATTGCCATTTCCTTTCACTCACTCGTGTTCCCTAGGAAATTGCAGCTGGCTGATGGCCCCAACAGAGGCAAGCGGAGTGGGGAGCAGCAGCTGCAGGCAGCACACCCGCCCCAGCAAGGTCCGGGAGATGCCAGCTCACCTGTACGGGCTGTGAGACCCCGCGGGGATGGGGCTGAGGAAGGGCCAAGATGAACTGCTTCCATGCCATTGGCCAGCTCCGTGGCTGGCCATATTGTCTCTTTCTTTTCCAGCAACCATAGCCTTCACCAGCTGCTGCCCGAAGCAAAACTTCATGAGTAACAAAGCCCAAGAGAACTTGTTGGCATGTAAAAGACAGAGAGGTTTCTGAAATTATGAAGAGAAGTTCTGGAACTGGGGGTAGGGATGGTTTTTTTGTTACATTTTGTGTTTTTTATAGGTATAACAATAAAGTTTTTCTCAATTCTTCTCTTGTAGAAGATACTTAAGTGACAATGTGATTTAAAAAAACAAGTTAGAAGCAACCTTTATGTGAAAGTCGTGCACTTAGGAGTTAAGAAACAAGTTGCTTACCTCCATCCATAAAACTTCACAGTCCATTGTGCCTGTCAGCTGAAAATAAATAATTGAATCATTTCAGCACACTTCTCAAGAAGTTCGCCTTTCATCAGTAAGTAGATACACTGGACACTGCAGAAGTCCAAATTAAGTTGCATGGGCAGCAAGACGTCTGGCATTTCACACGCTTAACTGAACATGGTTCCATTTGCAAGGCTACCATAGGGGGATTTGTGATTAATATGTATACTTCCACACACACACACACTCAGGCACATATAGATGTAAATATCTGGGTGAGCTTAGACTGCAAACAATGTCTGCCACGTGAAGCAGTGGAAATGGATTATTCACTTCACTAGGGTAGTTTGCAAGGTAGCTTAACATAGATGAACAGCAATGATGTAACATTATTATTACAGCACGAGCATGGCATGATAGGAAAGATGTATAGAAATCTTCTGACACAAAAGACCTAATGGCACAGTTTCTGCACAGGCAAGATTTCCACTAATGCTTTCAAAACCGGAGGGAGGCATTGACCCATTGCTACTCGCCACTAGCACAGCTTCAAGGAACAATTGCGGGACTGGGTCATTATACAACGCTTTCCATCCCACAAAATCCCCTGCTGCTTTCCAAATTATACCTATTTACAGGTAGATAGACAATACTTTATCCATGACAAATCTGGTGACCTGCAGGGTAAAACACAGCAGAAACCCTGGACACCAATTCAGAAGGGCAGCAGTGATCCTGAATCAGCACGCAACCGTGCCAGCCGAGGATCAAGGAGTATAATAACTCACTTCTACTGAAAAAAATACTAAAGAGGACATTTAAGGAACATAAGCATCGTCTGCATTTATCCTAGCCCAGACGCAGAACCAGCACATGAGGACTTTCCCCTGTCTCTTCTCCAGAGCCGCGGTGGGAGCCTGGGTTTCCCTCCAGGTTGTGTTGCCCAGCTGCTGGGTAGGACGGATTCGGCGTTTATGAGATCTGACAAGATATCAACCCAAGGTCACTCTGCAGTGACAACACTTGTGAACCGGAGCTCCTACACAGGCAGCCTGTGTGCACTCAGGGCGAGATTATGATATACGTCTTGAAATTAAAATTTTACACAGGAAATAGTCTCAAAGAAATCAACAAAAGAACTTGTGGCATTAAAGAACTTTTTAATATGGGCAAGAATATCACCACTGGGCTTCAGTACGCTTTGTGCTTCATACACTGAATCCCGCGAACGACAAACAACAAACAAATCCAGGGATCATATTCACCTACAGCAGAAAATATTAAATGAAATCCTTACAAGCAGCAGTATCTTTCCCAGCTAAGCCTGCTTACGGCACAAGTCTGGTGCACTCCCATGAATATAAGCTGAAATCTGAGCTGAGGTCTCGCATACTTCTGGGTTACAGAAAAAAACCTCAAACCCAGGTCCGTTATGAAAATGCTGAGAGGCACTTTCTGATGGCAGCTGTGGCTATTCAAACTGAAATGCAAGAAATCGCTAAGCATTACGTGGTAATGCTCCAACTGACAGATACAAGTCTACAGTATTTGGATTTAGAAATGAATTGTTTGAAATTTGTCATCATCTCTGGAAAGGTTTCCGGTATGATGGTGGTGATTATAGAAGGAAGAAAAAAATAAATAACATTCAAAACTATGAGAAGGAAGACTTGGTGGCCATTAACTACTAACGGAAAATGTTCAGCAGGGGTGTGATGTAGCCAACTATTTGTATTTTAATATATTGATAATGAATCCCAGCATAACCATTCAAATCAAAGTCAGCATGCTTTCTTTTGTCCCTATGGAAATTTAAATCGATAATACTGGCATTATGTGTACATACCTATACTTCTATCCGTACATATATATTTCTGAATTACAAAATAGTATTGCATCATTTTACTCTCATTTCAGATTTTGAACACAGCGATGCACATCTCCTTTCTTGCAATCAATTTATTCTGTTAGTTTTTTTCAGCATTTTAAATCCCTGAGCTAAGTCAATAATGTTGATTACTTACCATAAGCACTGTACACGCCATTCTAATACAGGTTATTTGCAAATTGACATCCTCATCTATATGCATTATTCCACTTGGAAAATTAAATGAAATCCTTGATTCAGAGTCTGAAACACTTAGAAGTAATGATCCTGTTTACTGATTGACTGAAGTTGTGGTTTTTAAGCACTATTTAATAGAGGAAACAAAAAGCACTATCAAGTACAAAAGAAGCTTCTAAGTTACTTTAGGAAGCATTGATACTGTAAGAATAATAGACATTCATTGTGTTTTCCATTGTTTCATACCTCCAAGACAGTTACCTACCACTGTTATCTTAATGCTGCTTCAGATTTCTTACGATTCGGAACTTGAACTAAATAAACTCAAGGTGCAAGAAAATGTAGCACTCAGCAACATTATTTTGTCAGAATCCCTTTTTGGTATTGTTTGCTTATTAGCGTGTAGCTCCTAACAGCTGTATTTTAATAAAGATTGAGTAAATTGAAAACGGAACTGGAGGTGCTGAGGTCCAGTGTGAACCATAAACCCAAAGAAAAGCAAGAAGTTACCCCTAGGCCCCCCACAGTTGCCAGTAACTCTAATAACAGCAGTAACACACCGATGTGCAAAGCTCAAGAGTGTGGTGAGCATCTCACAGTGCAGATGACATGACGTCTCTGCCCAGGTGGGACCCTGCGGAGAAACGCTTTGAGGAGAGGGACCATCTCGCAGTGACTGTGCAGGCACGAAGCTGGAACCACCTGGAGGCACCGAACTTGGCCTGTGATTCACAGGTTCGGTGCTAATTTCAGACGTGGCACAAAACAGGCATTACATTGTGCTTCTGGTGGTAGTGCGAAGGCGAAACAGGCTGTCAACAACACCAAGAATATTCTGTTGTTACCCAGCAAATGGTAGTGAATACCACCGAAACAAGAGAAAAGTGGATTTTGGAGGGCAGACTATTTGCTTTTTTTCGTTTCCCCTTCCTCCTAGAGTCCAGTCTGAAGTCTTGGTGAATATGGTGCCTTTAAGTGGTTCTTCTCTATTCATATGCTATTATTTCAAATTCAAATGTGTAAGTATAAATTCTGGGAAATACATTGTCTCATATCCACAACGTCTCAACAATTTTCTCAGCCATTACTACACTGCAGATAGTCGGTTTACTTCCCGATCTAAACATTTGACTTGAGATTTTAAATGTATTATTTACCACAGAAGCATCAGGAATTTAGTACTCATACTTATTAGCATAGAATTAGAATAAATCTCAGGAAAACAAGAGAATTAGAAATATATTGCATACTGACTTTAGACAGTGTAATGAGCAGATGCTGAAAGCTTGTTTGATGGCATATTTTTATTCAGAATTATTTTAGGGATTATCTAAGAGCTGTACTGTGGATTATAAAAAAAGAGTAATTTCGGTTTAATTTAGCCCTACGAACATGTGGAAGTGTTTCAGACAGGTGAAGTATACTGAGGGATGTCTTAAGCTACCACTCCAGGGACTATGAATAAAAAAAAGTCAGTTGCCAAGTGGAGTCGGCATTTTACTAAGTCTGGATATAATTGTACTAGAAATCTTGAGCATACTTTGAAGCAGTCTTAAGAGAGGATATTGCCTACCGGAATTCCTCCTTAGTGCAAGTTTCACTGCAATTCATTTTAGATCAAATATACTCGTGACATAAGATTATACTCCTGCCCTGGGTATGTATATTCATTTCACCAAATGAAACTGTTGGAAGCTATGTACACTCCTTTCTGTGCTAGCTGACCTACTTTATGGGTTCTTCTCTTGCGACTGGAAAACAGTCGTGAAAGCCAAACCAAGCTTTTCACGATGGACATGCATTGAGCTACCAATCCATTTGAACTGACTGCCCACCAGCTCACGTATTTTTACTGTTTCTGTTGGATTTCAGCACCACTTTTTTGTGGTTTCTCTGTCTCGCTTGCTGCACCCAGATCCTAACCTAGGCAAAGCAAGAAGTCAATCCCAGACCAACATTAACCCTTCACAGTACCCCAGCAGCACATTTATGGGCACAGGAGCTCATGGTCTGGCCCAGCCAGAACACATAGATATTCTCCCCTGACTCAGTTCCCTTCCATAAAGTAATGATAAAAGCTCTGGAACTTTTAGTACTTTTCAGAAAAAAAATCCTGTGTCTGCTTTCACCCTCCTCCTTTTTTCCTAGCCTTTCAGTTTCTGACCTCATTCTTTTTTGGTGGTCAATAGGCGAGTCCCCTTGTTACGAAGTTGCAGTCCCCTTTGTCGGTTATCCCTTATGAACCAGCCTGTTGAAAACTCTGTCACTTCACTATCAGCGTACTTGAGCAGACTGATTTTCCTGCTCTGACCAACTATTTTATCCCAAGAGACCTTATTTGAATCAGTTCTAATGATCCTCTCTTATTGACTGCTGATCCTCCACTGATGATTCTCTGACAAGTGCAATAATTTCTCCTGAAGTCCCCTAAGCTTATACCACACAACATCATCAGGTTAACTCAGAAAATGGGAAATGAAACCTCGGAAAGAACATATGCAAACATGCATCTGGAACAAACCGATCCTGCCATTTAATTGATCCATGAGCTGAGCCAGAAGTAGCTCTGTATGACTGGAGAATATCAAACATGAGAAAAAAGTGATCAGAGTATGATTCTTTGTTAGAATTCAATGGTGTGAAAGCATGAAGAATAAGTTTTGAAAGCAACAATAATGTTGTTGAGATACAGGCAAAACCAGCACAGAATACAACACTGATTTACCAGTGGTTATTCTAAAATATCGCTATGGGCTGGAAGGGAGGAATTCTGCAAAAACCCATCATGCTTAATAGTTTGTTAATATATCTACTGCCTTGAGCAGGATGTAAATCACATCGTTCAGTATATTGGGAGAGTTTTGGATCCTGCTCCTAAGGGATGCTGAAAAAAGACCCTGCAAGGTGGGCAAGTCAACCATAAGATTACCAAAAGAAAGTATGTAAGGCTTAAATAATAGCAGTCTTTTTTTTTTTTTTTTTTTTTGGTAATATCGCTGAAGGAAAAGCACTCAGACGGGTATAAGTGACAAGATTTCTAACCTCTCCGTATTCCTACTTCTATCAAAAAGAACAAGATATCCTACCTCACCTATGAATTTCCTGACCACTAGGTTTAAAAAACATAAGAAAGTGGGTCATTCTGAAGCTATTTTAGTTTTCTGAGTACTGTTCTCAACAACATGAACTCTTTCTAGCCTGAACTGGAGCAAGTGCTGGAATTTGTGACTTCTGCATGAATACCCCATCCATTAAGCCGAAGAGCTATACTCCTCTTGTACACTGACATTTTTGGTGCAACTTGAAATGACTAGAGACTGTGCAGTAATACTGTAAAAGAGATCCAGCAACAGGAGGAAAAAAGAAATCCTCATATACTGAACTTCCAATACTGAGGACTTCAGAAATCCCCCCCAAACAGATTTTAAGACCTTATCATCTGAAGTCCCAGCGCCTTTGTGTTCAGAAAACTCAAGTATTGTAACTAAGCAGTTTCCAGATCAAAATAATATTAAGAAACAACTCATGAAACCATTCAAAATGATTGCATCTGGAGAGGTCCCTCCCCACGTTAAATACTCAGAACGATCGACACCTTAGAAGCGATAAGGAGATAAAAAGCTGAATAAATACTGACTGAAGCTTGAGCCTTGCCAGGACAGCGGCACAGACAAGTGCTCTCTTAGGCTTATTCATGCCTGCCTGTCAGTGGCATAAAGCCAGATGCCATCAGTGGCACCGTTTTGTCAGATACTTAGCAGAGACTAGGCTTTACTCTTTATAAATTAAGTATTTCTTAAAATACAGTATGTAACTCTGCGCTCCACTTATCTTTGCTTTAGAAGAGATTGACACAGTGAATTATGAAGTCAAACCCTAGGCTAGAAGATGCCTATAAAGATTAAGTCATTTCATTCTTTTCCAAACAATTAGCAGCACTAGACTGCTAAGCGGAGATCAATCGTAATTGGGGAACAGAGAGAGGGCAATAAACAAATTACTAGTGTTTTCTCTGAAGCCTGTTGGTTTACAGACTCACTGTTATTTAATCCAGAAGCTCAGCAGATTGTAAATTATCCATTAAACTTGTCACTGGCCCCTTGAAAAGGATTTACTTTATGGTGAAGGTACAAGAAAGGAAATCTGCCTGGTGGTTTCAGGTGAAACGGAATAATCACAGCTGATTCATCATCATCGTCACATTTGTACTGCCTACTTCTAGACAGCGGTCAAAAGGTTTAAGGGTTTTGCTCCACAAACATCAACGTTTGGACTCTACCAGCTTAGCTGGGAGGCACCTGGTGTCTTTCTGTACCTATTGTGTTATTCATTGCAAAAGAGAATGAAAAGTGACCAGTAGACTTACCCATTCAACAGAAAAGTGAGATAAGCAGCTAATCACAGCACTAAACCAGTGATTTCCACATCCAAATGTGAAACCTGAAGGGTTTCCTTCCTGGAGATGGTGCTGTACCTTGGAAGCAGTCAGGGCTGCCCACCTGCGTGGCCACAGTCAATATATGGGGCACATTAGATGATATTAACAGGTTGGAAAGAGTAAAATCCAGCCTGCAGAGTTCACTGCAGCCTATGGAAGGATTTACAAGTTTTTTTGTTTGGTTCTCCCCCCCCTTCCCCGCCCCTCCTCCCCCAGCTTGGATAGGAAGGAGCAGGAATACTCTTTTTGCAGCAGGACAACTGCTCTTGTGCTAGTATATTAGGATATCTGCATACTGCAATGAGGTCTGAAGTATAGACATGCACAAAGATAGTTATTTAAATGAAAGAGACCTTATTCTTTGCCTATCCACTATGCCAGTGCAATAGCTACAAAGCAGAGGAATTAATGTTTTTCTTCTCTGCTAAATCCCCTCACTCAAAGGATGAAAGATGTTAAAGAGACTCTTTGTTTTGTTTTCAGCTCTTTTTATTTCACTTGTATATGTTGGCAGCTGATAGAGCCCCAAATCTTGTCAATCCCAGTGTGCTAGGCACAGAAGTATAAAGAACATTACAATTCCTACTCAGAAGAGCTTAAGTACAAAAATCTAAAGGACAAGACATGGACAAGACAGCAATATCGCTAGTCACAAAGCTTTTGCACTCCATCCCAGAAAATAATGAGAAACAGTATAAACCTCATGATATTTAAAACATTGTATGTATGTTACAGTTTTTGAGGGCAAGCTTCCAGAACTTTTTCCTGCAATCGTAATGACAAAAAAAAACCCCTACCAAAATACAACTTTGTTTTAATTAAGACTAGAAATCTTGTATTGATCATGGGACTTGTGTCAGTGTGTAATCTTAAAGAAAGCACTAAATATAAAATAGAATTTAAATTATTAAAAAACCCCAAACTTAGAAATGTTTAGTCACCATGCAGTGATTCATCTGTCTCCACAAACACTGCCACGATGCCCAGAAAAGAGTAAAGTATGAGAAAAAAGAGATGTAATACATCAGAGGATATAAAGGAAGAGAATGCAAATGCAATTACATTGTTGGTTTACTTCCCTTCTGGAAGCTGCCAAAATATCCTCATTGCCAGAATTTATGGTCATCCACAGTGACGTAACTACAAAAAGGGCAGAGATATCAGAGAACTAGAATGTGTAGCCAACAGTTACTTTTCTGGTTTGTCTAAAATGGGTACAACCTGTCTGGTGCTCAGAAGTCCTGTGGCTGTCTGGATCATCATTAACCTGCCCTGAAAATTCCATTTTTCAGTAACAGAGTATAGCCTATGAAAACCCTGAAGCCGGTGATGGCAAGATATCATCCATCACTACAACCAAAAAGGGGATAAAAATGTTCAATCCATGGAGGAAAAAATAGGTCTTTTGTGTATTTTAATTGTACCTGTCTTCTCTAGCTTAACTCCTGGGTTGTTAGGACAACATACAGCAAAAGGGAAGCAGGAGTAAGAACAAAAAAAGGGTTCTCAAATGTTGGTTTTGTCCAGTTTGCTCACTCTGTGCTTAATGACAGCTAAAGAGTCACTAAAAGTAAGGTAGCCAGACTACAAAGATTTATTGATAGTGAAAAAGTTATTGCTGCCTCTACCCCACTTCCTCCTCCCTCCATCACCCCGTTACCCCCCCAAAATAATGATTAAATCTGACTATTTAGAACAATAACAAAAACCTCATGGCAGTGCAATCTTTGTTCAATACAGTATGAGAAGCTTGCAGAGAAAGGAAAGAATCCTGAGGCAATATTTTCACATACATTAAAAATATATGTGTGGGGTGTGATATCACATTAGCAGCCATCATATGCCTCCTCTGGAGATGTTAATTTCTAATCTCATCAGGGGAACATGTGTGTGTGTACCGTGTGTATGTTCATCGGTAAAGTTTCACAAATTTTCTGTCTCTGGATGAGAGGTTATACGCAGCTAAAAACTTACATTGTTTTTAACATTAAACTTAACTAAAAATAATTTGTGCTTGTTCCCACGTTTAGTATATTTGCTGTAATACAATGTAGGAGCAATAGAACAATGAGAAGGAGCATTACTTTTATTGAAAATAAGGAAATACTAGGCTTAATCTCGACCTCTGCTCCAATGAATCTCACACTGAAAATAACAAAATGGGATTCTTGCAAGTAATGAATCTAGAACTGTGTCTGTTTACAGTCTTGGTGTACACCTTCCGATTGAGAATAGATTTTTTATTCATAAATGCCAGAGTTTCACTCCTATGTTTGGCAACAGGCAATTCCTCTTAAAATTAATGCAAGCTAAAAAGCACACTTTTACCTTCTCAAGCTGATTATTGCAGAATTTTTCCACAATGAACATTTTAATAGGTTTCGACTATGAGCTTTACATTTACAGTTATATATTTCTAAATTATGCAGACAAATATATGCAATTTCTCATGAGGTCTGTAGATTTCATTGGGTAAGCAAATTAAAACTAATGGAAATTTAAAATGAATTAGATGACGTTCAAATCAAAAATCTTTCATGTCATAGAGGATTTATAACCCTTTTACGTGAATGTCTTACAATGAAGTGACTTGATCTAGGTTTCCTTAGAGGTTTATTTTAACTGTTTTCCATGAAAACTGCCATTTTGGTTTTATTCCTAATTTTGCAGTAAATTGCCATGGTTCTTGACATTAAATTTTCCACTATATGTACTTATAGCAGTCTGCACTGCTGTTCTGCTGGAATACGAGTCACTTAAAAACAATGAAAATGTTGGAGCTTTAGCTTTCATAGCAGAAATAGCTGGGTGAAGGTATCTAAGCACTATGTGATGAAAAGGGCTTTTTGATGATCTCACAAAATGTTAAGTGTCAGGGCAGAGATGGTTTGGTTTGTATGTTCAGGCTGTGAATCCTGAGGTGAGCGGATAGATGTGACAAAGAGTAAAAGCTCCTGACGATTTCATAAAATCCTGATGGACTACTGAATGTGTTTATATACCCATACAAATGCTCCTGCAAGGTTTATAAAACGGCAGGAGCTCCTATGGAGGCTATAAAACCTCCCAGACTCCGGAGGGTTTGTCAAATCCACATGAGAACTTGTGGAACTTGTAAACTGTCAGTGATGTCCTGCAGAGTTTATAAACTCTGACCGGACCTTAAACAAAGTCTGGGATTCCTGCCGCAGTTACAAAGCCCACCAGGACTTTTGAATTGTTCATAGTATTAGTACTTCACTGAGAGAAATACAATTAGCCTTTCCAAAATCATAATGTGCTCTCTAACATCACGTGGATACTTGTGGAAGCTGCTGAAGACGAGAAGAATCATGAAATGAAAGAGCTGCCATCTACGTATCAGTTTGCTGAAGTTGGAAAAAAACTTCTGAAGAGATTAATGGTGTTGTTCTCTTTATTACAACGCACGAGACAAACTTAACCATACCCATTGGGCAAACAAACCTTGTAAAAATTTAAACCAATGGATCTACAGGAAATAAAACATTTTCCCCTCAAGAAGCAGAAGCGCAGACGAGGTGTTCCCCAGCGTGACTCGGTTGAAAATTAATCTAGCCATGGCTGGTCAGTGATGTAAACAATCTAAGAAAACGCTCTCGCATCTTTTGCTATATGAGGTTCTTCCAGAAATTAGTGAATAAATCTTTTGCATCTTCAGCTATATGAAGTCCTTCAGAAACTACTCTACTTGTCACCATTTCTTTGAATCCAAGAAAATTCACGGCTTTCCTCAGACTTTGTCCATGCTGCTAGAAAACTTTAGTGTTTCAATCATCAGACAAAATGCGTAAGGACAGGGAGAGCATGAGTGATCACAAAGTGCTGGTACGTAGCAGACTGAGCTAAGGGGAAGGAGTCCTCAGACAGCATGTCCCTTCTCCCAGGACTGCTTCTGCTTCTGATGTAACTGATTGTGTCACCTTTGCAAGATCTCTGGTAAGTTTCCATTTTCCTCCAACTCCAGAAACAAACCAGTCAACTATTAATTGCAGTGTGATGTCCGGCACTGAGGGTATCAGCACATCATAAATAGGAACCTACATTTAGGTTACTGAGCTTTTAAATGCTATTTTTATTTCACTGATAGGAAGCTGAAATGCGAGGGTGTACAGGAATTTTTTTGTCACAAATGGAAATTCAGTTTAAATAAACAGTTCACAGTTTCTTCAGATGTTAGGTCATGCATGGTTGACTCTACTTAAAAATACATCTTCTTAAGGGTACTTTTTTTTGCTTTCATCCTTTTGTGTCTCTCAGCTGCTGCACCTTAGAACATCATTTCAGGGGAAGGAGGGTTGTTGAATACTGTGTGTGGAGAGCAGAGCAATTCTTTGTAAACATCTGCCATTGCTTCTTATGTGGATGAATACATAATGCTTCCAAGTACACAAATCACATTTTAGATTTAGATCTCATTTACATAATACATAAGAATGCTGAAAATGTCCCGGAGGGCAAGTAAACACTTTGAGCATAAAATGGAAAGAAATTTTGAAAACCGTTTCCTTCTTGGTTTCTTTAACATGTTTTAAAACCAAGGAGACGGTTATTGCACAAAACAATGTTGTCCTCAGCCTATCTTTGTTTAAAGGTTGCTTTGGATGAAGTCGCTTCCAGCCTCACCATTGCTCGTCTTGCTGCAGGAACATCCCTCACAGGTGAATTTCAGAAACTCGCTTCTTGGTGACGCACACTTGGTTATCTGCATAAAAACTGTCACGTACCTGCAAACACAACAAAATAATTTGTCTGAAGTTTCTGAGTCCTGTACTAAACAAGAGGACTTCAGTTCCTGCTCTATCAAGCTGAGAACATCATTCGACTTTTGTTGGAAAAGGCCGCTTTGCATTTTTGATGATTTTCTCTGATTGTGACTGTATTAACATTCGCGTTACAAACACAATTTCCGGCACTTGAGACCATGACAGAGCTATCTCGTGGTTGCAATACGCTGACAGTCGCTTTGTCAACCAGAGAATGATGGAAACCAGAGGAAAGAAAGCATTAAGATTAAATTCTCAAGCAAGTAGTGACAAACTCCTTGTCCTTGAAGCTTATATAAATAACTTTCCTGTGTTTTTTTAACCTGTTCCCCCCTCTCCCCAGCCGCCCCAGCAGCGAAGCATGTCACTCTGATGGTTCACATCCATCTCCTTTTATTGATGTCCACTTTGGTATCTGCACAGGTCATCAATTTTGCTGCCTCCCCGGCAGCCGCTGGGAACGGCGGGGCAGCCTTGCAGGACTTGGCGTGCGGGGGGAGGCTCGGCTCGCCGCCGGACTCGCGGTTCCAGTCGGATGCCGGTACCGGGGTCTCATAAATCTTGTAGGTGACCCAGGTGAACTCTGAGGCTCAGAGCTCACTGAAAACTGATCAGGCCTCTGTTTAGTTTAACAGGCCCTTTTCAGTGACAAGTGAAGGGTTCAACAAATGCACAAAACAGATATATATTAGTTGAAAAACTAATGGCTTTTAAAAGAATGTTTGACAATTGTTTAGGGCTGTCTGTAGATCCATTATACTGATAAACGACCAACTTGGTCTACACCAAACTGGAGATGGCCAGTGAGAAAGCAACCTCTGTTTTTATTTTTTTTTCCTACCCCGCTGCTTCCCCGCACACTCGTCATCTCTTTGGTGGCTTCATAAGAGCCACATGTGCTGTGGTGGTCAGGAAGACTTAAAGAAGGCAGCAAAGGGTACCTGTGCAGCTTATATTTAACCTTGCAATCAAACTGGAATTAAGCAAGACTGCAGATGCCCCTGGTGACCTGCTATTGACCGCCTGAACTTCTAAGTTAGGGTCAGCTGGGGCCCAGAATAGGAGGTCAAAAGCTGGTCAGTGCTCTTCAGTTCCAGCATGCTGAATAGAGAGATTTTATTGCTGTGATTTATGCAATTTGCACAGACAGGTTAAGGAGACCTTAAAACATGCCACAGTGCTCACTTACACTGGGTACACCATCCACTTGGAAAATAAATTCCGATTGTCCATATGAAATCTCTTGTGGCTACGCCTTGAAGTATTTTACCCCCTGTACTCCAAAGATTCATTCCCACACTCAACCCCTGAAGGTGACAAGGTTAGTGTTTCCAGATTTATTTAAACAATACGAACGCACCAACAGAAGCACTTTACAAAGCTGATTAATTGCAAAGGCAGAATAACAATTAGTAATGAATTATTTTTTTTGGCGGGGAGCAGCGAAACTTGTAGAAAAGTTAAGCTCTTCAATCAGTTGCAGTAGCAATTTGAACACGACAGACTAGTTTTTAACCAAACTATAGATATCAAAATTTGGTGTTTTCTTCTCAGTTTTTACACACCTTCTTTTATGTATCAGAAACTTTTAAGTTGATGAGAATCTGTCAGATCAATACTAAAGAACTAAAAAATATTAAAAGCTTTTATCACTTTGTAATCAAAAGCCGTTTTTTTTTCCTGGTGAAGCTTAATATGGATTAAATTAATCTTAGATTCCTTACCCAGAACCATTTCAATGTCTGTCCTATCTGCTCCTCAAGCTCTAGGTTTTTCTTGAGCAGAAACTGCCAGTGGTGATGTGGATTTTATGACAGACTCATCTCTGACCACCAGACTTGTTTTCACTTGTGATCAAAGCAAGAAATTGAGCCCTGGTCATGGAAGGTGAAAGGGTAGGGCATTTTAAAAACCTTTTAGTACTACCTCTTCTCCGTTGTGGCAGTTTGTAATTCTTTGGTGTGTGTTACCCTAATTTAATACGTCTAATTTAACAACATATTAGTCCATAACAGGGTATAACTGTATTTGACATAATGAAGGGGGGAGAGGGGGGAGGGGAAAGTAAAATTAGCCAATCTTTACTGAAAAAATGGCTTTAGTAAATGTGTAACTACTCCTTTTCATACGTATTTTAAGAAGGCAGTTCTAATAAGCATATGCTATGCACTAAATTATATTTACATGAAGATCAAGAATGGCTGAGCAAGAACTGTCTGAATCTGTCAGATAAGTGCACTGTTATTAATAAATACATTTATAACCAGCTGTAGAATAGAGCAGCCCTGGTGGTTAAATAATAATTTGTTTTTAAAAGAACTGATACACATTATTTAAAGTGATAGACTAGTCTGTCATAAGCATTATGCATATTTTTAAAGCTGCCAAAAAGTGTATTTATCTGAAAGCTTGGAACAGATCCAAAAGATGCTTCTCAAGTCAGTAACACATCACAACTTCCTTGCAGAAGTATTTGTCTCTTGTAATGAAATATAGGAAAAGCTATCCGCTCCTTACTTTCTTCTTTTAACTCAGAGATTAAGGTACACAGTGCCGACCACTGATTTACACATAAAAGGGTCTGCAAACAAGTAACAGGAGTAGAATATGATCTCTCATCAATCTGCAGAGCTAACGCTGACAGCTGTGGTCTTGTTTTAGCCTGCTGTGTGTGCTTACTTAAAAGCAAGGCAGACAGCCTTCCTAAAACACAGAAGAGTGTTATTTTTACCAAAAGTTTCTACAGATCACCCTAAACTTGTCTCAGGCTGCAGAACAAAATTTGGCCACTTGTTTCATTGTTGATCAATTGGCATTTTTAAGGGCATTGTCGTGAGTCAGCTGGTGGTTTCCTGCTTTGCTCTCTGCTGTTCAACAGCCAATGATCATTGACTGGGCACCTGAATAGTTACAAAACTACCAAAAAATAGATACTGTGAACAAGCAGGTAGAAAGTGAGAGACCCATCATCCCATGTCTTTGAATATTTTGTACAGCAGAAGTTTGACATAGTATAAAGTACAGAGAGTAGTACTTCGCACTATTTCTTTCTGAAAAGGACTCTTCCTGGTAGAGTGTCTGTTCACCCAAATTCTCACTGGTTTTTTTCAAGCAATCCTCAGCCTTCTGAGGTGGTCAGGTGGTGGAAGACCCTGTTTATATCTCACGGTCCAAAGCTATAGCTGTTGGTTTATCATTGTGGCTTTCAGGTGGGAAGTCTATCCCACATTTCTAAAGAATCTGTGAAAGAAAACTAAGAAAAGATGATCTACTTTCCAAGTAGGTCTAATTCATTTAGGCATTTCTGCAAACCAAGAAAGGTTGAAAAGCACCAGTATAAGAGCAAAAGATTTTTGGAGGTTCAGTTCAGGGAAAGCTTCAAAGCTAATTTAAATCCTATCCAAGTTTTGTCTAAAACTTGAGATAGATTTCTCACAGGAACTTGCTTTTTCAATGTATTTCTGAAGTTTGACTCCAGATAGAATTGCAAATACTGCAATAATGCTGGATAATTCTTTGCGCATTGATAGTTATGCAAAGCAGAGCAATCCCAAAAGGAAAAACAAAACCTTCCCCGAACACTCCAAAATATTTTGTTGTGATGGGTACAACGCACAAACTTCTTTCAACTTTTTTATTTTCTAAGCATAAAAAATATTCTAGATCATCACTGAGAAGGGTGAGAAAAGTGAAACTTACAGGCAAGTTTCTTTTGGAAAATATACAACATATATAAAGCAGCATTTTAAGATGAGTTCTGTATCCAAAACTGACATGATACTGATGAAGAAAGAAGTACTGTGGATGCCAGTTGGTCAGTTTTGGATCAATATACTTTTTAAATGGCAAAAAAAATGTGTGATTTGGAAAGTGATAATCCTAAATATAATCACAGCTTCAGTACAGGGAGACTGTTTCTAAACAATTGGACAGAGTTACAGGTTAGATATACATTATTTTCTGTGCTTGTATTGCAGCAGCCTTTCCAGGGACAGTTCATGAATTTTGATGCTCCTTATCATCACCAGTGCAAAAGCTGTTTGGCTCTTACCATTTGTAGCACAGATCATTAAAACCTCGGAAGTTCTGCCTTTATGCCTAACATATCGAGGTGAGTTTTGGTGGATCTGAGGTCTGAGCTGGTGAAAAGTGAGTGAAAAGTTGGAGGGATATGTTATGATACTTATAGATTCATATGTAAAATAAAATAAAAACGGCTATCAACTTCTAGGATTTGGTCCAAACGGCAAATTTCAGCTCAAGAACAGATTAAGACTAAGCCTGCCTATGGATGAAGTAGGTCCAAAGTGAAGGTTAATCTGGTTATCAATAATATAGCATTAGTGCTGTGTCATAGAAACACAGAACATCTTTCATCTTTGTGTGAAGGAAGGGCAAGATCAAAAGGGTTTTGGTGCTTAACATTCACCCAAGTGCAACATTTAGACTCGAGTACCTGGTGCCTAAACCTAAAAATCAAAAATGTACATGACGATCCCTTTTTGAATTTATCTGCATACTTTACAAAGAAATCCCAAACTTGACTTACTGACATGTTTTCTCACCTTTGACAACAGACCAGAAAGACTGACTGTCGAATATTTTCCTTATATTTTCTCTTACTTTCTTTGAAAATCTAATTCTCAGCCTGCAAATTCCTAAGCAATTTGGACTTCTGGGTGTTCAGCACTCTCTACACATTGAGAAAAAAAGCTTAGCATTTTCAGTCAATTTTATGATCAAATTACTCTGCCTGGCATTCAAATAGAGTCAGCTTTCCCCGTCCTTTACCAAGAAACTTGGAAACTGACTTCTTCTTCATTATCTTACACAATGAAGACCTCTTATTATATTTTATTCCCTATATTAGTGTTTTAAATGTTTCTTTACCGTGCCAGGATTAGAGAGTTACTCAGACTGATGAGGACACAGGAATCCTAAAACTCTGGCAATGTGAAACATGCTCTCGAGTGGCTTCTATAGGAGGATGCTCTAAATAACTAGATTTGTAGCTAGGCTTTACATTTTAATGTGAAAGCAGGTGGCTTCTTAGTTTTATCTTCTGGGAGTACACTGTGGAACAGACAAACATTGACTTTTGGCTTTGTGGCTTGCAAATAAAGTAATCTCACGGACTTCATAGAGGGTGGTTTTACCTTCCCATAATTAAAGAAATCTATAACCTGAAACTTAGATATATAGCTTATTTTCATGAAGATAATTGTAACTTACATTCCAAAGAGCCTCATGAGAAGTCAGGTTAGAAACTAAAATACTATCTGCTTTTAAGCGGAGCATGAAACCCCATCTAAGGTCAAAACTGGGGTCATAAAGAGGATAATATGGGTTTAGCATGCAGTGCAGCTGCTGTATGCTGTATTTAGCCTACGAATAAAAAAGGAGCTTTTGTTTCCACTACCGTCACTCCCTGCATCTTTCTAAAAAATTTCCTCCCTCTGTTAACAGTTGACTTTAACGTGTCTATATGTGGCAGCCAGCTACTTACTTTAAAATGTCTGATTTCAGTAAAAAAGCAGTCACTATACAAGCTTAATAGACTGAATCTCTCTTCAAAAAAATGTGTTTATGAAGGCACACATTCTTACAGTGGCAAAACCATTTTTTTGGTGGCAGAAATCCGTGACTTCCATCATGTGGTGGGATGGCATTCAATTCTGCTATAGAGGAGGAATCAACAACACACCAAGTTCTGACTTGCTTATATTACGACAGAGGATCTAAGGAAACAAGCATGGTTTGTAAGGAGATAAATGAAGTAGAAATCAAATACATAACCCCTCCTCAGTGCTATATGCCTCTCTGACTCCACAGTGACCAACTGAAAAAGGTAGTCAAAGCTTTTTGCAATGAATGCCAGGAAAAAGTTGGAAATGGCACATTCCAGAGATGAATGGAGAGGACTGCACAGATTTAATCCACGAAACCGAATCATGGAAAAAATCTAATTCCATTATTCAGAGGCTGCTGAGTGTATTTTACCTTAGGGAAATGTACTTCTACTCATTTTCAGTAACTCTCTAGTCCATTTCAGCCCCTATGCTTGAAAATTAACAGCACGTTAACAGGACTATTGCCTGTACTTGTGGAACTATCTGTTTAGGATTAGGCCATTAAATATTGATGGAGATAATTGTTCCTGCACTTGAACAGCAGAAGGATAGAACTGAAAGTAGTTTAACTGGCATTTGCATTTATGCTTGGTAAACAGAGCTGGGTTTGAAAGCTCTGAACATCGAGTATTGCCTTCTGCACAGTTCACATTCCAAAGCACCACTGATCACAAAGATCAGTTTGTTAAAATGTTGTAGCAAAGGTTAAATCAAACAATTTCAGCATTAATTTATCACATCTAAATAAATAAATGCAAAGGCAATGCATAACAAAATACTTTTAATTGTCTTTTTGTAATTTTATTTTCTTTTTTGAAGGCTCATCAGTCTCAGTTTCTCATGATTCCATTTTAAGTGTCACCTTTCCTCTGCGTGTACTTTTCAAATTGTTTAGCTTGACCAGCAAGATTTGTAAAGCCAGCTATGCACTGGAGGAGAGCTGGCTTTTAATTTCTTGTACTTTTTCCATTAATTTCAGTTTTTAACCTTTGTTCCTGAGTCAGAAAGTTTGTGAATTACTCTGTGTCATATACATCCCCTAGGAGGAAATGGTTTACTCACACCCAGTTTTCTACTTCATTAGGTAAGACAATTTATCGCGCAATGGGTTGATCAGATAAGGAGGTCCTTATCGTATGATCATAGAGTCTCCTGCACCATTTTATTCAAAGTTACTCTAAATAAACTCAGTATGAGCTCTTGGTAAACATTATGTGGCCAAGATGCATCAGGGTGAAAGGACCCACAGCTCAGCTCAAGAAGACTGTTTAAGTGAAGGGTACAGCATGTCTTGGGGGAAGGCTGTCCTCGTGGGGCAATGTCCAAGGTGCATTAAAGAAATGAAGGGAATGGACCTTTGCAAGCGGTTGTGTGCCTGATGTTCTCTGTGACCCATGTAGGTGAGTGATGCATAAAAAAAGTTCACTTCAATAACGTGAATTACCTCTGGTTTGATCAATGACTGCTAAAAGCTGTATGCTTCCCTCTATGGGAACTACACTTACCTGAACGTGAACGAAGTGTCTGGGAGCCATACTAAATTAAAAAAACGCACTGCGGCTGTTAGCGAAAGGCCTTCTGCACTGGCTTTGAATATGATGCCCATATATCAAAGACCTCTGACATTGCCTGCCACTCGATCTGGACACAGGAAACAGGGGATTCCAGGCAGATGAGAGCTGAAACTGAAGCTCCAAAAACCTTCCTTGTGCAAGTGATTAGGCGCAGCTGTTTCGCTTCACATTTCGGAGCACTTGAACTCTGCAATCTGCCACGTTTTTACAGGACTGCATGTGCAGAGGGTAAAAAAAGGTATCATGCCCTGGCTAGACAGCAGATGTGGGGATAAAGAAATGTCTCCATTAAGAGAAAATATAAATAAAGAAAAATTGAAAAAAGCGCAAATTGGAGACAAAAGGAAGAAATTAAAGCAAAGCTATTAGAACAAGCAGAGGAAATAAATCTGTTTTCCCGAGATAAAGTGGTTAAATCTGCAAGGACTATCCTCAAATGTTACAAAACCAACATATTCACTCTTTAAAAGCTTCTTTACACCTCTAAATCTGTCTAAAGGTACAAAATTTTTAGGTACAAAGACTAGGGAGTCTAGAAACTCAAATGCCATCTGTACATTTGCCCATTTTGAATAATTAAACAGCTTGCCCAAAAGTATTTCAGGATGAAGACTCCTTCAGCTCAGATTAACAGTATATAAATACTAGCCTGCTAGGAGAAATTATATGGAAAATGACAAGCCTAACATTTTTGCAAACTCTCTTTGTGCTTTTGATTTTCGTCTCTCCAGGACTGCACTATAAAAGGACCACAAAATGATGAGGATCTTCTCAGAGAAGTCTCTTTTACAAACTGATGAAACCTTTTTATTTTCCAGTTTTGGTCAAACAGCTATTTAAAGCCTGATCCTACTGCACAGGAACCTGTGGGACGTTTTTCCGTTGACTTCAGTACGATCAGGATCAGTGTTTTTGGTGTGAACTTCTTACTGAAGCTACAGGAGAACCAATGGCAACACAGCTTTTTAAAAAATGTACTAAATGAGGAGACAACTGATATGTTCAATGAAGATATATAACAATTCCATATAAAAAGAGTCTGAAATATATTAAGGAAAATGCATACATTTGTAAACATACAATTAAGAGAAAGTTGTATGACAGGTTTAAAGAAATGTTTGTTGCCCCTACTGTCCATCAGCAGAGAGCTTTATTCAGCAAATAAAACCTCTATGGGTTCTTTCTGACGACTTTTTATGTCTCAAAGGTGTTTGAGTAGAGGTGCTTTTCCAATTCCTGTGCAATACAAAAGAACTTATGGGACAATCAGATTGTCCTGGATGTCCTGAACAAGGAGCATTTCACAGCACAGAAGCCCCTGACTCCTAGGCCAGCAAGCTACCAGGAAATTTATCAGTTTTCAGCAGAGGCTGAATCCTTCCCGTCACAAGAGTTGCAGAGCATCCCGTAAGAGAGTTTGTTTTACTGAGCTTCCCATCTGCAGAAAATCTTCACCAGGAGTTAATACCTGAGAGCTTTATCTTCACTGCTGTAAGGGTGTGAGACCTTTTTTCCCGCTTTGGGATGACAGATGCTGTCTATCCCTAAGTGTAATACTAACAGAGGCACTCCTGTTTTACCTGAAGTAGGAATTGCGTGTGGGAGAAGACAGATTTCATCTGACGTGGTTTAAAAGTGGTGATAACTGAGCCCTCCTTCCACTCCCACCCTTTACTCAGTGAAGAAAAAGCTCTAAGATTTTCCTACATCAGAAAGTGAAGCTGACCTCTCTCTTCTGTCCTAATAACACAAAATGCAAGTGTTTTCTTATGCTCCGATTACAGCAAAGTTTCAAAACCAGTTAAAACCCACTGTCAGTGACAGAAGAAGAACAAAAAGCATGAATCTGAGGCAGAAGTGAGGTCAGTAAAGTTCTTGTCTTGTGAAGAAAAGGAGAGTTTTACCTCACTTCTCATCGTTTTCTGGGCTTGCCTGGGAGGATGCAATATGAAGAAGCTATGTTATACTTTATACCTTTCTTGATATAGTCTTACCTGACATAAAATTAGAGCAACACCTCCTCTGCTAAAAAATACATCATAGTTATGATAGGCTCAAGAATAACACGAAATCATGACCCAAGCAGACAAAAAGAAAGCACTGGAGATACTTTTATATTTTTTCCCTCAAGCAATCCTCTTAGTTTCAGAACTAACATGAATTGAAGGGTTTGGGAGGGGAATGAAAAGGGAGGAGGAGGAAGAGGAAGCAATCAGCAGGTAGGACAGAGCAAAATAATCTAAGTAATAAGGGAAACTGAGTTGTAGGCCAAAAGAGAAGCAGTATAGAAATGAGGTCCTGTAAAACCAGATTCTAGAAAATCAGATATAAGAATAACTGCATGCTCCATTGGGAAAAAAAAAAGTTGAGAAACACAGCACTTAAACTATCCAGAATTGACAGGAAAAATTAAATTCAGAGTAAGACACCTTTGTAAAATAAAATGGTACCCTAAAGCTGGTAAGCCATTTCAGCAGTTTCATATTGCATTGAAATTTCTTAGACAGGGTAAGGAGAAGAAATTACTTTCTACGAGAGAGATGATGGGAGACGAAAGAGGTGATACACTGAAAGTACCAAGTCAAACTTGGTATTGGAAGGAGGTAAAAAAAGGTGAAACCTGAACAGCTGGTAGAGAGTTAGATAAGCGAAATAGAAGGAGGAAAATTTCAATATAAAGATGACAAACGAGAGGCTTGAAATGGAAACTTTGATGGTCATTTAGAAACAAATACACAACAAATACAGGAAACACCTGGGTGGCCGCAGAGACGTCTGTGCCTGTGACACTGCGAAAATCTGAGGTAGCTTCAAGTCAGTTTTCTGGAGGTCTATGAGGAGTGAGAGTTTCTCCACAACACTGCACATGGCTTTCCTGGAAAGGCACTGCAGATCTTTCTTTGACTCATATGTCAAAATATGTAGGAACAGGACAGGAACATGGCAAAGGCTCATAAAATATTTGGAAGAGCACAAAAACATCTCGTCTCCGCTGATGTTCATCTTCTCACACATTCTGTGGAATTAGCCATCATCTTAACTCCACAGGGGAGAATCTCTTGGGCGGATACAGAGGATGGTTACATCCAGAAACGGCGAAAAAGGGGAACCCTTTAAATAGAGTAATAGAAGACTGAGGAAGCTGTAAAGGAAGTCTGCTTGTGGATGAAAGTGTGGCGAGAAGGCAGTAAGGTGGCAGATGAATCATGGACGTGAAGTGTTCAGCATTCTGGTGTAGGACGCTCTAAAATGGTGACTCAGGCCCCAGCAGAGCCACGAAGCGAGGAGAAGGCTGTCAGCTCACTAGGGCTTGTTTAATTTCAGGATTTGTTGTAAAATATCACACTGAAGTTTGCATTCCCACAGAAGGTCTGCAAATCTCAGTGTTGATTGGGAATAGTCATTTTAACACTTCTACCTTCTATAATTCAACTGAAAATTGGAGATCCATGAAGACAGATGAAGAGCAGAAAAGTGTATAAGCCAGAAACAAATGCCCATTTTTTCCCAAATCTCTCAGATTCATATTTCTTTTATTACAGTATCTCTCCTTCCTCTGTTCCCTGTTTCCTCTTTTTGTGTCCTTCCTTTTTTAACTGCTTCTTCCTCCTTTCTGATGTCTCTTTATCTTTGTCCAGACAAAACTGCTATTTTCCCCCCTTTTCTATAAATTTACAGCTATTTTGTCCTAGCCTTACATTAGTGTCTCAGAGACACCTTTCCACTTTTATTTTCTCTATCTTCTCCACCTCTCCTCTGTTGCAATCGCTTCTTTCATTTTCTTTGCTTTTTTACTATATTCTCCATGCCAAAACTTCAGCAAAAGATCAAAAGGGAAACCCCAGCAACACAAATTAGAGATTTGATGGAAGCCAAGTGTAACTAAATAAAAAAGCTTTTGCATTAGCCACAGTTACTAACAGCGTTTAATAGTTGGTTATCTGTAGTTTTTACTACGTGAACAAGAGGTTGGAAAACATAAGCAGGCATAGCAGGCAACACAGTAAAAATTACATTTCCTTGTAAAAGCCTGTCCAAAGCATCACATCTTTTGTGGCCATTTTTTTTCTTCTTTAGCGTGAAGTGAACTATTAAAACACATTTATTGCGAAATGCGGCTTGAGACACAGGTTATCTAAATTTGTATTCTCCATCACCACCCCTCAATGAATATAATCTCATTTCACTTTCTGTCACTAAAAGGTGGAAGTGAGAATGACATTTACTGATTAGAGAATTAGTACTATTCCACACAGCTTGTTTTAAAGGATGCAATCACCCAGATATTGCTGCTGTCAGTAAAACTGCAATACTGTGCCTGTTCACACTTCTGTATGCATTAAAAGCATAGTTTATAAATGTATGAGATGCTTAACACTATGTCTGTATGGAAATATTATTCTAACATACCCTAATAGTATTCAATAATCACATTTTATAACCTTTTAATTGACTAGTATTTAGTGTTTGGCAATTAAATGACTGTAACCAACCATCCATTGAAGTTAATTATCTGTAGATAGTGCTGGTCACTTTAAGTATTTCTTTTACTATGTTCAGGATGTGGCATTTTTCCAATTTCTTAATGGGCCACATTTAGAAAGGGAACTACAGCAAACCTGTTATCTGTAGTGTGTGTAGTAGAGAAGAATAACTCATATGACAGCAATCTTGTTAGAGGCTGTTATGAGCAACATTCACCATGGGCCGTATCTTAAGCTGTCAGTGTAGTTACTCTGATTTACACCAGCTGAGGATTAGAGCACATGTGTGATTGCAAAGAATGGTAACTCCTTTAGATGCATCAAATCTTTCACGATAAAGAATGTCAGCATAAAGCACAGCTGAGTTAAAAAACTGTTTCTGAGAACAGTGGAGTAAGGTAAGAATACCTACACTGAAGATAGTGCTAGCTTCTCTGCGTTTATCTCCATGTAGGACTCAGTTTGGTCCTGTACAGAAGATCAGTTGTGAGGTCCTGAAGGCATTCCACTAGTTCAAAAATAAGGTTTGAAATTGAGAAAAAAAATCAAACTAATTGTTCGTGTCAAGTAGCATTCTTCATGTTTTAAGAATGTAGTAAAAAATTAACATGATGAAATTAACTCCTGAAAAGTTCTCTCCTCTATATTTACTTCTTTTTTGCCATTAGACCGGCACAGTTTACAAACTTTAGCCCTTTGACAACGCGTCATGCGTGCCATTCACAAAAATACAGAAGTCTAATAGAATATGAGTCTACAAATTTTGCAAGGTCAGTGGGGAAGAAGGTGCTGTAATTTCATACACCAGAGCTGGCCAAACTACAGGTTTTGATCCGCACATGGTTTTGAATCTGAACATGGGCCATCCATGCCACCACTCCTCTGCACATTTAGCAGCAGCCTGGTGTTTGACTGGGAACAGATGGACGTAGATCCTGTCCTGTGATGCAGCTGTGATGTCCCTGGGATCTGCTGTGGGCAGTCTTGCCTGCTCCCCTCTCCAGAGGCCATCTGATACAGAAGATTCCGGTTTTGGGCTCTCAACAACATCAAACTTTTGTTACAGGTCCTGCAGGAACAAGTGGTTTATTCTGAAGTAATATAGAGTTGAAGCTTCAACTAAAAATATGAAGGTCTTTCTATGTACCTTTAGGACTTTACCGTATAATGCAGATCTTTACAATGACAACATGAAGCTTTCAACTCCTTGGTTTGATCCAATATTGCAACCAGCGATTCTGTACCACAGCAAGGATAGTGAGACACATCTTTCCACAGAGCAGTTACAACGGATCTGTGCAAAGAGTATCTGCAGAACTGGGATTATTATTTGCGATTTTGGAGAACTTGGAGTGAAGATCTTTTCACTTTCACATGCAGTTTCTTCTCTTGCAGATGAATCTGGAACTCGATGTGGTCATGCACTGTCTCTTGTGGTAAGCTGCTTAGAAAACAATCTCCCAATCTCTTAAAAGGATCTTTGCAAGCTGTCTGCAGAAGCTCACCTAAATGCAAGTTCTTGCAGGCACCCAGCGAAGTAGGATCAGAGATGATACTGAACAGTAGCTTCACGTGTGGGATGCTGACACAAAGATCCAGAAAGAGGCACGAGGCCCTCTGTTAGATGCCTGGATGTAGACTGGTGCTTTGCCTTCTTTTCTTATCTGTATGTGTGATACTTTTTGAATCTCATCCTCTCAATAGTTAGCATACCAAAACCAGTAACATCTCCTCTCACGGCAGCACATAGAAAAGATCTCACCGCATCTTGTGCCGAGCCTAGGTCATCGGACTTGTTGCCAGAGCAGGCCCAGGTGGACCCTCCAGTGTGATCAGCAGACAAATACCTTCTCAGGACCAGTTCAGAAAACTTACCCTGAAAGAACAAAGAAAGGCAAAGTGCATAATGTGTCCAGCTTTTCAAGGCTGGAGCACTTCTATGTATTGTTAAAACAGGATAGGTATTCGGTGTCAAGGAACTATTGCCACAGGTAACTGAAGCGTGGGAAGATACAGGTACTTCTAGAACTGAGTTTTCTGTTTAGCTGTGCAGACAGATTTTCAGAATCATAGTGATCAAAGTCTGGGTCAATCCCCTTCAGGAATATAAACCTGTTTTCCATGATTTACTAAAATCATCAGGCAAAGAGAAGCTATGACAATTATATTCAGCCTTCTGCCTCTTAAAAACTAAAATTAAAAATGCATATACAAGGAATTTGCAAAGAAAATATGCTAAAAGATACTTTTTCCAGTAGTATTTTGTCTCATACTCCAATAGAAATCCTGAGGTATAGGTGTTTGCAAGTACAGTGTTAAAATATTTTTCAATAGTTGCTAATGGATAGAGCTAAGTTGTCTTGAACAGATTTTGGTTCTTTTTGAGAAACAACATTGGTATATTGTTTCAAATGATTTAGTTTTCTTGTACTGGGAGGATTTAAGAGAAAAACCAAAAATAACTGATCTGTGGGGCTAATTTTGGCATTCTGAATAAAGAAATCCTTTGATAAGTATGGAAAAGGGCAAGGGAGACAGAAGGATAATCTTCACTGGACTGATCTAGTTAAAAGGAAACACAAGAATGCAGACAGGTATCTTTCTAACAGAGGAGTAAGAGTTGATGGACCTTACTGCTGTAATGAACTTCTGAAGCAGTTAGCTTCACTAACTTTCCAAATTTTGTAAAGCACTAGCAACAACTGTAAATCACAAATTCTGATTGACTTGTTCCTAATATTCTGGACACTAACTATACAGAAATAAACACATATACTCATGATATCTAAAGACCTGAAACAGCAAAGACATCTGTTCCTTTCTCTTAGCTTAACATTGCTGCCATGCCAAGCGACAGTAGAATTTAATGTTTTGTGTAGCAACTTCTATATGTAAGAAGGAGCACCAGAGAGCTAAGCAGTTCCTTAAAGTGAAGTTGTCTGATCGAAAAACAACGAGAATTTTTAGTTCTCAAATTGAATGCCAAGAAATGGCACACAAGCAAAGACTTTCTTGAATAGGGTCTCCAACCTCCTTGCATGCTTTTCTTGCTCATGAAGTCTAGACAGTTCTTTTTGCAACAGGTCTTTCCACATTTTAGCTATGAGATCTAAGGCAAAAACTGCTCAAAGACTATATAACCTTACACGTCACATCCATCTATCTACACATCCATCTATCTACCTCTCTTGTGCACAACTCTTTCAATAAATGTAAGTCAAGATGAAAATTCTTCTGTGTCTCAGACAAAAAAAGATGTTTGACCTCTGCAATGCCTCTCATAAGTGTTTGAGGCTTACTACTACATGGACTCATGGATTTACTTTTACAATGTTTTTATATGCAGTCCTTCTAGCACATCTATGCCCTATCATTTAACAAAGTGTCCCAGTGTTAATAAAATAGTGGACCCACACAAAACTCTCTTGCTGGCCCGGTCCCAGTGATGGAAGCTTTTTTCCTGAAAAAAAAAAGAGTGTTGTAAGACAAACTTCATAAGTGTCCACTTTTCATCGCACAGCCAGTTCATTTCTTTTGCCTCTTCAGCCATAAGTATTTGCCATAGTACTGTTTTTGCTAGGTTTATGCCTATCACTAATTGTATCATACCTGGAAACTGCCTGGATAAATGAGTCCTGATTACATCTGCCCAGCTCAAACCATCTACATTAACTGTCTATAAACTGGGTTTAGTTACCGTAGGTCTAGATACAAGCTGGTTCATTTAATGATTGGAAGAGTTTGGAGGAGGTAATCATGACAAAAAGACTGATGAACTAATGAACTCTTCAAAGTCCGTGTTTCTTTTTTAATCTTCTAGTTAATTTTGCTCAGCAAAAGATCATAAGAGTAGACATACACGTACGGAGTAAGTTGCTGTCCCTTGCTTGAGGTTGTAGAAGTCTCTAACAGGATGATGCCAGCTCTTCAGCCACCCTAGATCTCTTGCATTTGTCTGATAATACATGGGATGAAACCTGTTTATTTCTGGCTAAGATGACTGAACAAAAATTGATTAATATTTACCTTTGAGAAGGTTGATTCTTTTCTCTCCAAGAGTATTTTTGAGAGTATGTTTCACAATACTTACCTGGTATTTTTATTTCTGCTGTGTTGCTGATATTAACATATCCAAATATAAGGTATTAGCTTTCTTTGCATTTTTGAACGAGAGTTGAAAAATGTTCAGTGGAAAATTATCGGCAATTTATTCTTTTACAGATGTGCAAAGAACTATTAGATACGATGCTTATGACAAAAAAGGTAACAACATTTACTGAAATAAATTCTCTAACAGTGTCAGAATCCTCGGTCCTTTTTCAGCAGGACAGCCTCTGATGGGTACCTTATTTTATTGCTGATTGTACTTCCTTAGGACCACTGCATGGTTTGTTCTTAGTGAAAGCCACAAGTTATGTTTGTAAATGGAGGCTTAAGACTGTAAAAGTGATGAACATGTTGAAGATATAAGCAGGAAGTGAACTATAAGTTAAGCTCAAGTATCACTAAGTCCCACGTAACAGGATCATGTAGATTCAGGAAAGCTGGAAAAAGACAACACAGTAAACATCCCCGGAAAATGTGAACTGTGGAAGCTCATAGACGCTGCTAGGAAGGTATTGGTCTGCATCTGACTGAGCTCAGTAAGTGAAAGCAGGTCAACTTCCTAATAGTAGCTCTGCACTTTGCCTGAGAAAGCAGTGCAGAAGTGGCTGTTCTGCTTTCCAGCACCATTAGGTTGGCAGCTGTTGGTTCAGCCTGGTTAACAGTTTCAATAATGCTACACCAGCTGAAGGTTTCCCAACCAGATTCCCACAGTTTCCCACCCCTACTGAATGCATTCACATGCACTGGGACGGAAGCGTGAGCTGGAATGTGTCCTGCTACCAGCCCTGGGGCTGTGTTATTTCAGGTATATAAGGCTATCTGGTCCAGTATGTTAACAAGGGAAACTTCTAGAGAGCCTTTCCTTTTTCAGAGCTGAAAAATCAAGCCAAATTCATGACTTTTTTTTTTTTTTTTTTTGTGCTTAATAGTAGGATTGCTTCCAAAACAATTACTTGATGGATTTCTTTACATGATGCTTGTAGGAAATGAAAGGGGACAGCATGTAAGACTTCAGTTTCCTAAAAGTCACTGTTTCTATATGCACTTGTTTTCCCCCATTATGTTCATACTTTGCAGAAATTACGTTGCAAATGCATCTAATCTACCCTCTTGTAAGTAATGCACTCCTGTTTTTTGAGGAACAGGTAGAGTCAGAAGATGGGAATACTACAAACAGACAAAAGCATACTAATCCTGTACCACAGAAAATTAAGTACTGAGAAGATTCTCATGTTTGTCTTGCTCTTAATTACAAGCCTTGGAAAAAAGAGTCATATATCATGCACAGAACTCCAAGGGCAGCTTTGTTGGTTTATTAGTCCTAATGTAGTATCAGGTCATAAAGATAATTTGAGTGATTTGGTAATGTGATTTGGTAATGTTCTGATTAATGCATTACCATGAACAGAAGAGACAGATTAACCATACTATGAATTGTAACATGCTAATTCCTCACTGCAGCTCTAACAACTGAGTCACATGCAGTTTCAATTATTTTATATGTTTGGCAGCCATTCTTCCCAATGGAACAATAAGCATTAACACAATAATCTGAAAGAATCTTATAAAAACATGGTTGACATAAGTTCTCTCTGTTAAGAAATGTTTCATGTCACAATGCCAGTTTTGTTTTAACCATACCAACTTCTGCGATTGAAAGATCTGTATCTGAACGCCTTGAAAATACTGTTAAATTTGTCGTGCTCCACTAATACATCAAATAATTCATAGTCCAATAAATTAGTGTTATTTCAAGAGAAATTAATGAAAAATTGTGGGCAGCAGGGGTTAATGTGTTCTGATGAGAATGAGCTCTTCTGAACTAAGAATCACTTTAAATTGGAGACACTTAGTAGAAGAATGATGCTACAACTGCTGCTGCTTCTAATAATGCCTTGTGCTTCACACAGAGCTCTTCACTTAGAGTTTCAAAACACTTTACAAAGGCTGTAAATATCATACTCATATTTTGCAGGTCACGTACGAAGAAACTAAAGCTGAGAAGAAAATCAACCAAAGAAACAAAAAGAATCTGTGTCGGAGTGAAGACAAAAAGTTCCTGTCTTTTCTGTCCCTCCTACAAACGCCAGAATTCTTAAAAAAAATGAGACATGCATGCTTTCATTTGTTTCCATCATTTACATTTTAGTCCAGCTTCATCCGCTATTCCATCCATTATGCTAAACATGCTACATTGTCCTATGCCAACTTCTGAACAACGGATGAACATGGATTCTGGACAACTCGTTCAACTCCACTACTTTGCCTGGATGAAAATGCTATATACGATAAAAAGATGCACTATGGAGGTTTTACAGTGGAAGATGTTGTGAGTCTCACACACCCTCTTGCCCCTCGAGGCAAAAAGTGGGTAGTTGTCCTTGCTCAGCATCCTTGTTAAGTAACTTTCTCCTACAGTGGGACCGTAGTGTCTTGGAAAGGGTAGCCATTTATCACAACCCTAAATGAAAGCATTCCTTGGACACAAATGTCTTTTTCTTCTTTTGTCTAATTACTGAGGGGAAAAGTGAGAAGGAAATGTCAAAACAGTGAAACAGTGGTGTATAGAGAGCAGTCACTTTGGAGCTCAACCAGCTTTTGTGAAGGCCTGGGCGATTTGTCAAATGGTTGTGGCATAAGTCAAGCCCTGAGGTTGAAAGGTCTTGACCTAAGGAGTGCTGAAATCAGGCAGTATAAGCAAGAGGGCTGCTAGAAGTTTCAGCTGTAGTGGAGATGAACAATGATGGGTGCTGGACACAACAAAACCTCATCTGCATAATTCAGGTAAGGAATTTTATTGAATCTGACAAGTATGTGACAGGCTGAGAAAGAGAAAAGAACATGCTCTTGCTGGGAACCTTTAAAGCTCTTCAGTTAAGGTATGTGGAAATAAATGACAGCTAATCTCTTCACTAAAAAAAATGTAAACAATGCCATTTTACACAGGGCTCACCCGTGACCTTTTCATAGATCAGGCTACCCACTTTCAGGCCAGGCCACAGAACTTATCACAAACAATGTGGCGAATTCAGATTGTGCAAGAAGATCTTTACTTCTCCCAGCTGCTTCGCGTAGAATTGCTGCTTGCTTCGGCAGGTAGGCTTCGACAGAAAGGCTATCACTTAAATCTAGTGCATAATCCCTCATGGCAAATGGAAAATCCACTTGGAGACTTTTCAGTGGAAGTATTTTGGGGTTTAGTTGTTTCTTTTACAGTTTTGACTTGGATGGGTCATACTACAACTACAAATCTCTAGCTAAAAGGTCATAAGGTGACAAGAAAACTTTTCTGCCCTGAGATCTGTTGATACTATTAAAGTGACCAAGGCTTTTAAAATCCTTCATTAATCCTGACATGTCAAGTTTCCCAGAATTTTTATTTAATTTATTTTAACAGCTTGCCTCCTTCTTAAGTCTTCTCTAGGTAAACAACAGAGTTTAAGAACACTATATGATTGGTGTTACTCAAAATACAGATAAGATACTGACCACGGCTTTAGAGGATAGAAATCTCTGTATGCAACTTAAGTTCATAAGCATTGAGACAAAAATAATCTTAACACACATACAAAACTCAGAACCAATAGTTGAAAATCAAATCTAGCCTCTATATGATATTTAAGCTGACCAAGTAAAATAAGAAATGACCTTGCAGGCAAGCAAGAGTTTTCCTTTTGTCAATATTTGTATTCTTGAGAGTTCTTTCTCAACACTGAATTCCCCACATAAAGTAGCACTTGATATCTATATAAAGAGGTTTTTTTGGCAGGTGTAGACCTCTAAGCCTGACAAGAAAACAATTTGTTGTGCAGGCTGCTGAATGATTGGAAAGAAAGCTCAAAATCTAGAGGAACACATTGTGAATGTGACTTGCACGAGCAGAAATTCAACTCTAAAACTCTTCAAATAAATACAAAAACAATGATTAGACTGACTTTGTTGAGTCTTTGTTGAGTCACAAAATCCCTAAGCACTTCCCTGGATTACTGGCATAGTGATTTCCGAAGCGTACAACACACATGTATGTTTTTACCAATCTGTGGATCGTTCCACCTAATGGGAAGCAGTTAAGAGTCCTGGCTGGACCAACTGTGGATCTCGGTGTTATAAGCAGTCCAATGCATAATTCACAAAGCTTAATGAATATTCCAATTCATGACAGCCAACTGGCTCCATAGGTCACACCTCCCAGTCTCATATAAATAAAGAATGAGATACTGGAAAGCGTACCAGCTGAACCCTAGTGAGTGCCAAAACCATGCATATTAATGAGGCACAATAAAAGATATACTTGACTCTCAGGAAGTGCCTCTATTGTTTTCTAGCTTTAGAGAGGGAGAGAGGAAAAGTTTGCGGTGCACCTTTCAGTGTACTGCACCAAGAGCTAAGAGAAACTTCCCCCTGGGGCAAAGAGGGAATCGGATTGTGGCAGTGCTGTTTCACATCCAGCCTCATCAGGTCCATGACATCCTCCATCAATCCCACCACAATAGCGAAATCCATGCTGGAAATAACCCCACCCTCCGCTCCCATGTTCCTCTGCAAGTCCCCATTTGGTAACTAAGGAGAGGAAGTACTTCAGCAGCGCTTTTCTTTTATGTGCTCTGTTTAGACCTTGGAACGGGATGAATAGTAGCTTAGATGAATGCATTTGTGCCATTTTTCTTGGCCTCAGACGATGTTTCCTCACTACCATGACATCTGAACAGAAGGAGAAAACATCTCCCTTTTGTGGCAAGCTAATTTAATTTGTACCTTCCACCTAGGGGTAAATATGTTTGTCTGTCTTTCTAAGCTCTCTTTGCCCACTTTCTTTTCTCACGGGAAACCCTGCTGAGTCAAAAGCAGGATATTGCTTAGTGCTCTAACTTTATTTTAAAGTAATTTAATTTTAAGCATACTCACACCCACCCTAAAGTGAAGCAACTGTAGGAGCTCCGCTGGGACAGCCTTAATGACTTTTGCATGTCTCTTGTGTCAGAGACATCAAGGACTGCTTGTTAGGGAGGTATTTGTCTTTTAAAGTCAGTGCTTTAAAACAGGACCTCTCTTTTGCTGTATCCTCAACACAAGATGTGTTTCTTTATTTTCAAAACTCCTACAGCTTTGCTGGTCGACCTACCACCTTTAAAAGCCAGCATTACGAACCATTGACCTTTGCTCATCGTTGATCTGGTATTATATGTGATTTGACCTTGTTTTGTCTGAAAACTTAGTAAAAGGATTTAAAATAAACAACTAATGCATTTCTTCATGAAAAATGGCGGTGAAATATGACTCAGATGACTCAGAATTTACATCCTCATTGTCTGATTTATGCATGACTTCTTTAAATTGGCAAATATATTAAGTTAAGGGCATTACTTAATCCATTACTGAAAAGTTGCTGTAATTAAGAAAGGAATATGAGATAAAGAGTGGGAAAAGAAAACTGAAATCCAAACTGAAGAGTCATTTAAAGCCCATTTTGCTTATGATAATACCACAACTTCTTTTATTCAAACCTTGTTATCTCATATTAAAGTGGCAATGACACAAGCAGGAACCTACACGTTAAGCAACTTATTGCAATTTCTTCCGTATAAAAAAAAACCCCAAACTTTTCAGTATTATTAGCAGGTAAATATTTTGTCATCCTGTCAGATAAGAAAAACAAAACATATAACATTTACCATTGTAAAGTATATTCCTAATATATGCAGTAATAAATATTGCAGGTATTGATTTTACCTGTAGTTATCAGTTACGAGTTATTTGCATAATATTGAATCAATGTTTTTTCACAATAATTTGCACTCTGTGTTGTGATCAGAAATGTGCTTTTATGTCACATTTGAGAAAGAGAATGTGCAACACTTAAACCGATAAAATATATTTCTAATGTCTGCAGTAATAAAAATTCAGAAATGGTGATTTTACCTGGACTTACCAGTTATTTGTTATTTGCATAATATTTTATCAGTGCCTTTTCACAATGATTTTCAATCTGTGTTCTGGTCAGAAAAGTGCATTTATCACCAGTAAATCACAATGAATTGCAGGGAAACAAGCCTTGGAATCTGTCACAACATTCGGAAAGATTAATCATGACAATATTGCTGCTTTTCTCGGAAAACTTCCCTCCATTCTGTTTCTATTGCCTCGGTGGTTTGTTTTTATAAACAAGCTGCATTTGTTAGGAAAAGGGAGCAGCTCTCTTATTCAAACTTATGGTCTTGGAGTCTAAACATGCAATACCATGACAAACAAAGAACAGCTAACGCGTGCTCTGGAGCAACAGGAAAAAGTGTAACTGCCTCGCCTGCCTTGGTCTGCTCAGAGTATAAAATTTATGAGCTATAAAATGGACAAAATGCCTTCCTTTGCCTGCATAGAAGGATGTTCAGCCAGAACCCAGCACGTCCATGCACATTGTATGATTTTACACCAGCTTTGAGAGTAATGGAGATAACTCCCAGTGCAGGATGATGTCTCTCTGTATCGCTATGCAGAGATGGATCAGGAAGCCAAGATGAAGGGCGGTTGGTGAATAGGTCCCTTTGATGAACAATGACAGGCAGGATCCTACCCTTATATCTCTCTCCAGTATGGTTCTCACCCAGAATTTGGACCTCAGAAGCTTTGCTTGGACCTCTGACCTGTGTTAACACATACATGGAAGCTGTGGTAGCCCATGATGGGGCCATCTGACCTGTGTACCATGTTAGAAAAACCAGAATGGATGTGCAAAGCGAGCGAGAATGGTAAAAAAAGAAAAGGGACTCTGAAGTACTTCTCCGAATTTCACCTACTGGTCTCTAAAGTTCATAGTGCTTCAAACAAATTGCTTCGAGGTCTGGAGCTTTCACTTTAAACTCCAAAGTTGGCTCTCAAGACCTGGCCACTGACAACGGTGGAAAACCTCGTTAGCAAAATCCCTTAAACATTTGCTTTGTTGCGCAGTAAATGTGCTGTCTTTAAGGGTTATAAAGTGGTCACAAAATGCCTGGCATTAAGAAGATAGCTATCTTTAGGGCTATAAAAAGGTATTTCCAGCCTTATTGCTGAACTGTGTAAATCAAGGCCATCCACCCCTCCATTAGAAGCTAAGCTCTTAAGGCCGATATGGACAAAGGACTTGGTTGTTTATGCAGCAACAACATCTGCTTACACTCAGCTTCATTGTCAAAGAGCTGTTGGTTAAAAGCACAGGATCTCCTTTCTCTCCATTTCATGCCGTATTATGTTTCATGCGGGAATATCTAGTCTCTGAGGCTTGACCACTGCTTTTATCTGCTGGACTTTAAAGATTTAGCTGCTTGTAGTGAGAATCCGATCATCGCCTCCCTGGCAGTCCGGAGGGCGCGTTTTGCCGGACACTTGAAAAATTTCTTTAAGTCTCCAGACACCTTTCTGCAAAGTATTAGCTTTCCTGTGCTGCTCTGAAGCTAAAGCTCCTGTGTAAACAGTTCTCCATTTCAGTTTAAGATGAAATATGGTGTTTGGATCTAAATTCCTCAAATACTACTTTCTGCACAACAAAAGGTGGTTAATTACACTCAAGCCACAAAATGCTGATGTGTTCTCCAGACTGTGTGATTAGTATTGCTATCAAATAAAACATTTCTTAACGTTGATTACTGACACAACAGTTATTCGTTGACCTGCATCGCAGTAAGAAGAGAGAACATGTTGCAGTTAATCAGGTTTCTTGAAAAGAAAAGACCTGAAGGAAGGAAACTGCCCTGCAGATTAGTAAAGTTTCATTTTGCTGCTCCTCCTTATCTGTCCCTCAGCAAGTACAGAAAGACAGTCAGTCCTTAACGTATAAATTTAAATGCTTGTGCGGCAAATGCTTCTGTCCCTAATTTGCAAGGTATAGTGAATTCAGACATTGTTCTGTACAGCTCTAAAATGCATGTCCAGAATAAACCCAAGACTTACTTACAACTCATATAAGAAAGCCATGCAGTAGTTCACAAGATGACTGTTCTTCCTTGAGATGGTATTTTCATCATTTTGAACTAATTAATTTTACTGCAGCACCACAGCACAGGTTTTGATAACATGATTGCTGAAACCGCTGTGTCATACATGAAAATTTGAACAGATTTTGCAAAGAGAAAAGGTGTAAAATTGGCATCTGACTTATTTAGGTATCCTGAAATGAACATGTACCTCCATGGCCCAGAGCTATAACAAGAAAAGAGAATACGGGCAAAAAGGAGACTCATGGCAGGGACGTGAGGGCAAAGTGAAGGCAAAACAAAATGGCAGCTCAATGGGCAGGAATCTGAAAGGCATCCTGGGGAAAAAAATACTCCAACAACCTTTGAAATGGACATAGTGGGTGACATAAGGATTTCTGACCCAAAGACCGGAGAGTCCAGCCTCCAAATATCGCTGCCACTTGCATCGTGCAATGCCTTCTTAAAAGTAAACAAGTCCTGCTTAAAAGTAATTTTGCTGCTTCAAGTCTTTTCCCCTGAATTGTGTTTCTGTTCTGGGAGCTTGCTGCTTTGATGGTTAGAAACTTCTGATTTCTTCTGTAAAAGCCCTCATGTACAGTGGTAAGAAATGTGTTTCTCTTTCGACTTTTTGGCTTAAGCAGTTTTTCTCTCCCCCTGCTCTTTACACATGCAGTTATTTACAGGGAACACCTCCAGACACGCTTGGTGTCCACTTTGCAAAGACGTAAGAGCCATTAAACTGTCCGGACCCCTCAGTCTCCGTTCCCATCCTAACTATTTTCCTGACTAACTTAATACTCCTTCCCTGTAGTTTGTTTTTCTCTTCTTCAGAGATATACAACCAATATATTAGAGTGGTCTAGGTATTTTCACTGATGTTCTGGATGGAAAAATAACACTCTTCTTTCCTAGAGATCTTCTGGCATATCTGCATTTTTCAGAGCTATGTCAGTGAGCTCTTCTTCCTTGGCTGTTTCCTACTTTCAGCCTCTGTATACCCACAAATTCTTGCTATTTATGTGCCTAGATGTGCACTTTGAACTATTAAATTTCATTCAATTTCTACTAATTTAGTTCATAAACCCACAAATATTTTGCCACCAAGCAAAAGGAAACACCTGGCTGTTTGGTAGATCACATACCACTTCCAAATAGATTGTACCCATGCCACATGTTGATAATCTCATGCTAGGATTTCACCTTGCTGGTCACACTCCTTCATTCCTGTGTCCTTTTACCTTGTCTTATATCCATTATTACTTTATCCTCTTCTGAAGACTCAGACAAAAGGGAATGATAACACAGTATTTTTTCAGCCTTGTCTGCCTGCAACAACAGCTTCCATAAACCTGACTTGAAGAAAGATTGGTACTCTGTTTCACCAGCTACACCACCTGGGTGTATGTTGAAGCTTTAAGAATTTTAAGTGTTTAGGAACTTAATAGTGACTTAATTTTGAATCCAGATATGCAAAATGAATCAGCTGTCTCCCTTCTGAGGACAAGTGTTCCTGATACAAGCGTCTGCAAAAATACTTTCCCAATTCTTTCTTGCAAAAACTGGTGAACCACTGGTGGAGCATTTTGTCATCACAACTGTTAAGATGTGTAGACATCTGTTTCTGTCTTAATCAGCATAACTCCTAGATAAATGAACAAACCCCAGCTGGAACAAACCCAAGCTGATGCAACGTTTAGATATTCAAGAGGGATTTTTTTTTTTTTTACTTATGCTTTACTTTGTATACAGGGAATTTTTGTCTGTTTAACAGAATGGTCAGACTTAAGCATTTCAAGAGGGAGATAGATCAGTAAAATGGCAGAGTGGGCAAACAGGGTGCACTGCCTTCACACAGCACACCTGTAACTCAGTACTTCCCCCCCAGAAAGGACACTGTGAGGCTTTGCATCATTAATCTATGTGTGTATGTTGGGATAAACGTGTGGTGTTGTGGCATCAGTGGCTAGGAATAGAGTACAGGGGTGCAAGATCAAAGAAAGAAGCAAAGGATCAGATTCAGTGCAGAGATAAAGCACGACAGTACTGCTTCTGCAGGAAGTAGACAATTATTTGCATGTGCTAATTCCTTCACCTGGACAGACAGCTGATCTGGCTTTATCAGAAACATTCCTCCAAAACAGGATCTCAGTCCTGAATTAGGTAAGATGTTTGTTCTCTTGAATTCAAATCCACTGAGTTCTCACCTAGTAGTTTATTGCTCCTGAGGATGTTTTCATAAAGTCAGCCTCCATTTGGGACTTCCATGGAAAGAAGCTGTTCTCCATTTTTCCCATTCTTTTATTATTTTTTTTTCCCTTTCTTTTTCTCTCTGATCACTTTTCCCACATATTTTAATTCAAGAGAAAAAGCAAAAAATTAAAGACGGAGCAGATGGTATAATTGAAACTTACTCCTCACTGGTGCAACATGCACAGCCAGGCTTCCCTTTGCATTCTTCCTCTGCGGCTGTGCCACTCTTAATGTTGAGTAGATGACGGTAGTGAGAAGTTATCTCCTCCTACAAGCAAAGGACACAGTAATTCAGAAGTTTTGGCTCATGAAGTAGTACAGATGACTTTCTCATTACTATCACAAATCCCCTGGGACCTCTGTATGGCATTGACCTCAAGTCTGTAGCCTTTTTCTTAGCAGTGTTCAGGACTGAAAGTACATTCCTCTTTGGTCAGGGCTTCCAGTTTCAGGAGCTGTCTGGGCTGCCGCTGGCAGACAGTTTCAGGAACACTGCAAACACATGAATCGTAGAATCATTAAGGTTGGAAAAGACTTCTAAGATCACCACGTCCAACCGTCAACCCCAAGTCCACCATGCCTACTTAGCTGTATCCCTAAGTGTCATGTCTACACATTTTTTAAACACCTTCAGGTATGGAGATGCCACCACTTCCCTGGACAGCCTGTTCCAGTGCTTTACAACACTTTCAGTAAATAATTTTTTCCTAATACCTGATTTAAACCTCCCCTGACTCATCTGAGGCCATTTCCTCTTGTCCTATTGCTGATTACCTGGGAGAAGAGACCAATACCCACCTCACTACAACCTCCTTCCAGGTAGTTGTGGAAAGCAATAAGGTCCCCCCTCAGCCTCCTCTTCTCCGGAGTAAACAGCCCCAGTTCCTTCAGCCGCTCCTTGTAGAACTTGTTCTCCAGACCCCTCCCCAGCCTTGCTGCCCTTCTCTGGACATGCTCCAGCCCCTCAATGTACTTCTTATAGTGAGGGGCCCAAAACTGAACACTGCACCCGAGTTGCGGCCCCACCAGCGCCGAGTACAGGGGCACAGTCCCCTCCGTACTCCTGCTGGCCACACCATTCCTGATCCAAACCAGGATGCCGTTGGCCTGCTTGGACACCTGAGCACACTGCTGGCTCATGTTCAGCTGGCTGTTGGCCACCACCCCAAGGTGATTTTACACCAGGCAGCTCTCCAGCCACTCCTCCCCAAGCCTGTAGTGTTGCATAGGGTTGTTGTGACCCAAGCGCAGAAGCTGGCATTTGGCGTTATTAAACCTCATACAATTCACCTCAACTCATCGATTCAGCCTGTCCAGATCCCTCTGCAGAGCCTTCCTACCCTCGAGCAGATCAACACTCTCACCCAATACGGTGTCATTGCAAACTTACTGACGGAGCACTTTATCCCCTCAGCCAGATCATTGATAAAGATATCAAACTAGACTTGCCCCAAAATTGAGCCCTGGGGAGCACCGCTCTTGACCAGCTGCCAGCTGGATTTAACTCCATTTGCCACAACTCTCTGGGCTTGAGATAAGCATGGAGGTATTAATTCAGCTTTCCTGTCATTTGCATGAGCAGTCTCCGAAAATCTTTCTTCTAAAAATCAAGAGATGGAATAGGCTTAGAGTGGTGGTTTCTCCCCCAAGTTAAAAGCTTCCCCACCAGATTAAAAGCCTCCAGGAATAAATTGCATGCCACGACCTTGCTGAGACCAGCACAGCATGGTCCCCACACTCTGTCTTCCCCTTCGTGGCACTTAGAGCACGCCAGCTGCAGTTCTGTTGTGCAGTGGAAATGAGGATGCAGAGATTAAAGCTATATGTAGACATACTTTAGTCCAGGTGGCTTTGGTTTATTTAGCTATGCATTGCCCTTTCCCCTTATTAATTGTAGTGTGTATGTTCCTTAAGTTTACCTTGCTTGCTCAGAAGAGGTAGAGGTTAGGGTTTGGTCATGGATTTAGGCCTGGGTGAGATCCCATCAGATGGCTGGGGTTATTGGGAGGTTTTCAGTGTATGTTACCACGGGGGAGCTTCCATGGACATCTTCAGTATTAGTCAGGCTTATCATTTGCGTTGTCACTTTGAGCAAAAGTTAGATGTTTGCAAGTTGGGAAATGAAATGTGGAAGCTAACAAATAATTAGGATTAATTCTTTGAAATAGCTTTACATTTCATTGTGAGTATTTTATGTTGGTGTGGAAGAAAATGTAATTTGTGAACATTTTTTATTACAGAAAAAAACATTTTGATAAATGTTATTAATGATGTCATTAACCGTACTCAAGTCCACGTGTCCGTAAAGGGAAGAATATCTCTCCAATGCATTAGGATTTGTTACACCAGAATAAATTGAAATCACCAAAAATCTCTCAAACCACCTTCCTACATTTTTATTCCCTGAACAATAACTGAAGGTTATTCTAATTTTTAGAGGATTTTTTTTTCACATATTCTGTACATAAGGAAATTTGTGAAATATAATCAAGAACATAATATAAAAATGAAAATTAACCACCCGTAGTGTAAAAAGGGAACAGCTAAATAACAGATGCTGACCTTTGTCCCTACAATGAATGAAAAAATAGATGCTACATACACTGCCTTAATTTAGAAAAGGTAAATAATCACTATCGACAAAGATCGATGAAATACTGATTTAATGCAATTTTCACACCACAGTGTTTGTTCCCTTCCCCCTTTCAGTACTCCCACTTCTTCTGTTTGTTGTTTTTTACCTTCTTTTCTTCATCATTCCTTCTTTTGGAGACAGGTCATAAAGAAGCAGTAGCTGGTGTGCTTCTGGGTCTTTAGCCTGCTTCGGGTAAGTATCCTTGTCCCACGATCTTGCCTCCTCTCCCTCTTGTGATCTCTGTTTTTCTCTTACTCTCTTTCCCACTCCTTTTCTTTTATGTTCTTTTCTTTGTAGCCAAAGAGGCTATGGCACAGAGCCTAAGAATGGAGTTTGGTAACGTTTTCGGATCACCGAATTCCGTGCTGATCCTTGCAGCCAGCAAGGACTAAGTAGAACCTTATGAAAAATGGTTGCGAAAGCAAGAGTGGAGATGACACAAAGCATTGCCAAGATTAACTTCTGAAAATATTTCTTATCTACAGACTACTTGAACGGACAGGACCTCCTTCCTCTGATACCTTTCACACATTTTTGTCTCAGCTTACAAAGTATGTGAATTATTTGTGGTCTGCTGGGCATAACTTTAATGCTTATTACAGCTTTGGGCAAGGTGTGTGCCTCTCGCCGGATCCACCAGCAAATATGCCATCCCCATGGCCATGCTGTGCCCGTCTGTGGTACTTCTGTGACTTGCAATCAGGATCGAAAAACCCAAAAAATGATCTGTCGGGATCCTGGGAATGGTTGGTTTAGCTTCTTTCTGGACCCTTTGGACAAAGTAACAGCAGAGTCGGAAAAGTTAAAGCCAATCTCCTAAGGCTGTTGGGTGATTACTTGGAAAAATTAAGAGATTTTTGGGGCATTTATCAGAGGTAAAGGAAGCCATAAGGCTTCTCACAGATATTATTCTACATAGGTATAAATAAATACTAAAAACACATGCAATTATTTAAGTAGGATCAATATATTCTGGTTTGGATTTGTGTAGCTGTTTTGAGTATGGCCCAGGACTCTTTCTGTTTACTGAGGGTGTGTGCCCAGAGAAGGTGAGAGACAGGCATTTTATTAAGGTAATACAGAAAGTGAGATGGTAATACCCGTGTCACTAGAGTAGTGATTTAATTGCAACAAAAAAGATAAGCTTTTCAATGACAAACTGTATTTCCTAGTGCTATATTGTTGTTTCACTTGATCTTACAAGCTAATTTTCATGTAGAAGGGAAACCAGCAAGAACCGCTCCTGCACACCGAAAAGGACACTACCCTCCCCCTCTGAATCTGGAGTGTCCCAATCTGGTCTCCCAGAGATGAAATGCGGTCGTGGCACTTTTACATCCTTATCTTTCAAAGAAAGACAGTTAGGCCTTTTGCTAGCGTCTTCTGAGTTTCCACAGTTTTGTGGAACTTCCAGGATCTACTCCCAAACGTCTGTGCACTTTGTGGTTCTAAGTGAGCTCTCAGTATGCGGTTTGCAACCATGAACACTAAAATACAATGGACTCCACCCCACATATAGATCAGGTTTGTGAAGAAACTTCTCCAGGGCTGAGGTCCTGATCTTAGGGCCCAGATGCACATCGTTATGTTTTGTGTCTCAAATATTTTCAAGTCTTAAATATGACAGAGTTCCACCATTGTCTGTGGAAGTGCTTATGTTCATACAGCTATACACTTTCATTAAAAATAGACATGCCTCTTGATCTTCATGTTTACAGAAAATATGCATAGAAGCAGTGACTGTTGCGGGAACAAGGCATGATAAAAATCTGGCAAGTATTTTATTGCCGACATGCAGATATTCACATCCATTCCGAACTGTATGACAGCATTGTTTGTCTGTGCAAGGCAAATATCGTATATAGCACAAATCACCATGAAATTACTGAGTAGTTGCTTGATCATTTAATTATTGTGCAGTTACATAATAACTCCATGACTATTGAAGCCCTTCAGATTGCATTAATTATACTTGGAGTAATTATTCCCATCCGCTGACATGGATATATGTCGTATAGTTTGCTAGACAAGATAAATTTTTCAGAAACTCATGACTGAAGAGAGGGTTTTAAAAACGGGCTGGCTAGCACTGTCTTAATTATAGCACTTGGCAGCGTGAATTTATTTCACCTAACATGGCATAAAGTAATTATGTTATCCCAACAGAAAAGAGTATGAATTTTATTTTTCAGCTGATGTATCTCTAAGTATGAGATGCATATATATAAGTAACAATTAAATTAAAACTCAGGCTTGTTCCAGAGAAGTTGGTGCTCTGGTCTCGAGTGGCACGGTCCTGAAGGTCTGGCCAGAAGTCCCTGTATCTAAACTGAGGACCTCTGCTTGCTCCCCAGTCTGGTACAGCCTCCGGCTGCCTACTGATGATGTCCACCCCTAATCCCACAGTGCTGGATATCTCCATTCTGTGTGCAGATGGGATTTGCAGTACCAGCCACATGAGAGTATCCCTCCACTCGTAGAGCAGGCAGCTATGGAGAGGTCCGTGCTAAGGAGTGGAGAAATCAGAGTTTTTTCTTAGTTTTCCCTAACAAAACCTGAGGGCAGTTCTTCCTGTACAGTGTGGATGCAAACCACTTTTTTTCTTAATTCGAGTATGTGCACAGACTTGCTCTCAAAAGGCAGAATATGTATACATGTATGTCTAGAGAAAGCTATGGTTCATTAGAAGTGGAAGAACTAGGTTAATATCTAGCTCTGCAGGAACCTTCTTGGCTGATGCTGGGAAAATCGAATGGCATCTTTGTGATGCTGCTGAGCTATGAGATCATCTAATCTCTTTAGACTTTGATTTCTCGAGGCAGAGGTGGTTTCTTCCATGCCTATTGGGACTCAGCAGAGTAGGGCTCTCATCTTGGTTGGAGTAGCTGAATGGCACCGTGAGCTGATGAAAACAAGGATGCAGCTAGGAGTTGATATACCAAGTGTATGAAATGGCATCTGCATTGGCACAACTGATTCCGTTAGCACTGGCCAGTTTAGCCGTTCCTTCTGTGTTATACACTGCAGGTGGGCTGATACCTCTTTCTTCCTCATATTGTTTCCATCAGGGCTGTGTCCACCACTACAGACCAAGAAGAACCCTGTTGCGTCCAAAAAGTAGAATATTAAACTTACTATTTTCTTGCCTTGGAAACCAGAAATAAGTGCGCCAAAACAATGTAAGCAGTGACTATACAGGCATTCTGTAGCACCTTTAATACTGATAACATTTTGTGACACAGCTCATCTTAGGTGTACAAGAAATAGCCACAACTGCAGCAAGACACACTGAGACTCATGGTTTAGTTGCCCAAATGGGGCATAGGAAAACATGTGCAAAAAGTAAAATCTGTGAGAGGAATGAGCAGGCAGTTAAGATGTCTGGTAAAGCAAAATAGTCCTGCAAAACAGGCATGAAGGGTAATTCTGCAGAGTAGTGTGGCAGAATAAATGAAGCTGGAAAAATCTTAAAAATAGTATGTGAAGGGCAAATTAAGTGAATCTTCTTTTCTTTCTGGGGAGCAGGGAGAGGACAAGCACAAAAGACCCCCATCAACAATGAATGAGGAAGGATGGGGAATAAAGCAACCCACTTTGGTTCTGACTTTCTCCTTCATAGCGATGTCGTGACCAACCGCCTTGCCCTTAACCACTGAAGACTATCAAAGTCAATGCAGCGATGTGTAATATTAATGAATATCATTCCGATAATGAGTTATTTCAAAGTTTGGAACTGGCCTGATTTAAATAATCACATTACAACAATCTCTAATTCCCTAGCTGGTGTATAGATCTACATATGTTCAACTGCAACAGGCACTGGTAATTTTAAAACACACAAAGGCACCAGGGCCTCACACACGAGAGAGAGAAATCTAATGATTACTCACAGGGTGGGTTTCTTTTAAAATTACTTTTATACTTTTTACAGTTTAGAAGTGCATAAGGAGATACACTTCTAAACCTGCATCAAAGGAGACCGCTGATCTCAGATGAGTTAGATGACATATCAACTGTGTGTCATACAGCCTTCAACGTATAATACCATCAAATATAGTTAGGTTCTCACATCCTATGTGGCACGCAAAATTAAATTTATGCCACTGAAACCTTCCCACAACTCTGCTTTCCCCTTTAATCTGTTCACTGGTTACAATCTAAAAAAAGATAAACTTGTATTCTGAAATTCTTCATATAATAATCAGTAAATAATAAAGATACTAAAGATGCTAAAGATACTAAAGATAGTAAAGATAATGAAGATAATAATAATAATAATAATAATAATAATAATAATAATAGTGAAAAAGTCTGGTTTATTCTTTATTTTTAAATTGCAGAATTAAACCAAATGTGTTAGGGGTGTGTCTATATGCTCATGTGATCGACTGGGTAATGTAGACTTCCTGGTTTTGTGACCAAGGAAAGCATGCTAAAGCTGTTGTGTTTTAAAACGTGCACGGAGCACAGGGAGTTGATGCATAAGAGCTGTACATGTCTTTTCCCACCCATAGGCAAGAACGGGGGGTGGGGGGGTAACTCTGAACCTAGTTAAGGGGGGAAGGTTGACTAGCTCAGTCTCTGCTCCAGCAAACTGAGTGCTTTATAACCTGAATTTCTGCTAAAACAATCCCAGTGAAACAGGTGGTGTTGTCTGTACTTAAATAACCATCATTAGCATTCAGAGTGCATGTCAGCTCAAGCTAAACAGAACAATTTCCGCATGGCAATCGAGGGAAAGCTGGCATCCCTGGATGGCCCTGGATCTCTCCGCTGGTCCCTGGCTTCCCATGGCTTACACCCAAACCCACCCTGGTGTGTCCCCACACTGGAGATGCGCTTCCCATAGCAGCTTCCCAGCAGCTGCTTTCTCTTCTGCATGGGTTGACTGCATCCAGGACTGTCAATGCCCATAGGGTTGTGGGCAGGATTGCTTTTTAATGAAAAACAGAAATTTAAAAAATTTCATGAATTCAGGGGTTTTTTTGAAGCTTAAAACATCTAATTAACTGTTTCCTGAAGTCAGACTCAAGAAGTCCTAAAATCAATGTTGTTTCAGCTGTAATATGGTCACAAATTAAGTACCTTGAGAAATAATATCCTGATACACTAGTGATATTTTGAGGAAAGGGAGGGATGGTAAACTAATCAGAATATCTATGTGCATTTAAAGTAGTCCATTCTCTGAAAGTGCTCCACCAAATGCTTTATTTACCACAGTTTAAGCTTTTAAGTATTGTGTTAAAATCTCCAGCTCTGACCGAATGAAAGGAGATGATTTTAGGAGGTGGTTCTAGAGGCTACACAAAAAAATAAAGGTCAATATCTGCAAGAATGGGGGTAAGGCATTTTTTTGGGGGTTGTTAGTGCATTGCTTCAGTACATTTTGTCTGTGAATTGCCTTCGTGATTATGCCTGTCACTACCATTTAGGTTGTTTACTGATGTTTTACGGTTACCTTTGTCAAGAAGCAATGTCCTGGAACAGAAAACTCAATAGGTCTTTCCCATAAAGTCACAGAAACCAAACTAATCAACCTGGAAAGTTGTTCTCTGTCCCTCATTACCGGCTTCTCCTTGAATCAAAGTGCTGGGAACTGATATCAAGGTACACAGCTAGTAGCTTTATTGAGTGTCTCCATAGCATGGGTATCTATGTGGTTTTGAATAATCCCCCAAACTGCTGTGCCAGCATGCTTTGGGCACATTTTAAAATTTACAGCTAATTTTTTTTTCAAGGTCAATCTTCTCAGCTGTTCTAAAGTCTAGAAGTCGTGCACCTTGATGATAACTTTTCAGGCTCTCAGCTAAAGCATTTCGCTCTGCTCTGCCAAGAGCTTTTCCTGTCTTTCCCTCCTGCCCTCATCACTGATAGATACCATTAACAGAAAGCTTCAAGTTGTCATGAGACATGAAACAGAATAAACAGAGTCTGCCCTTTCACCTAGCAGTTTGTAAACAGAGATTAAGTTAAAAGTATGTGTTGTCTACACCTATAAACATCCTCTTGGGACATAGGTGGCTTGAAATACACCTTGTCGTTACCATGAGGCAAAACTCACTCTTTCATACGTCTGTATTTTTGATACACGTTGTTATTTTGAGATAAAATTGACATGCTGTATTGGTATAAAACTAAGTTCATTTGCAGCTGTTACACTTCAGAAACCTCTCGACACTTAGAATAGTAAGAACAAAAGGAAAAAATAATTTACCGTCAATGAAACCTAGAAACTTTAAAATAGTATTTACACAGAAAATATGTCCTTTGTAAGCTGACTTTAAAATGAAGGCTGCAAAAATACTATTTTTGCATAGTGTTAAACTTTCCGTGTGTTGTTCATATCAGTTGAGAAAACAGGAAATCACTGGTAAGCAATTCATTACACTTTGGCAAAAGCTGTCAGCCTCTGCGGAAGAGATTCAAAACTAAGTCATATCGAGGAATGTAAAATACCATTGATTTTAAGAAGAAGAGCTCCCTCAAAGGTTGAAATAATTGGTATGTTTATACTGGGAAACTTAGACAGTGTCTTGATAGCCTGGTGACGGCAATCTCCCTTTTTGCATCTGCATGCAAGCCAAAAAATCCCTCTGTTTTGTGCGGTGACTGCATTAGTTGAGGGCCAAGGCTAACACCTTGTATGTTAATGTTGCAAATGTCTGTAAGCAAACATATAAAACCTGCTTCATAACCCTGTAAAAATGAAGCCATCAGCCCTTCTATAATTTGGGAGTTATAGAATTAAGTGGTTTTGTAGGTACAAAAGGTTTTCATACAACCCTTGTTGCCAATATCATCATTAGGCACATGAAAAATGATCAGATTTCTTCCAAAAAATACACTAAATACAGATTCTCTTCAGAAATCAAGAAGTAAATGTTGCTGATTTCTTGGCAGTGCTGCAGGTACTGTACTGCCAAATCACTTACTGTACAGTGTAAGGCTGAACCAAGAGGCATAAAGAAGAACTAACAGTGCTAGTCACATGCAGCAATTAGCTATGGTAACAGAATTGTTTTTAAACCAGGATTCGGGTTCATTTAAATAAAACTTGCCTCAAATTTACATGTTACAAAGCACTCTGCCTGGAAAGAAAGTACTTAGTGTGCTGAGTCTCTGTGATTAGATTTTAATTTCAGGCAGCCAGGCAGGGTTGGATTTTGGGGTAAAAAATACTCCTTGCTTCTAGAAAACATATTAATTCTTTAGATAAATAAAAATTCACCCTTCCCACCCCTGCCAGAGAATTATTCAACCATTTATTAAAAAGCTATATTGCTAAATAGTTCTCTTAAATCTTAAGCTGAAAACCAATATACCTTGATTAAGAAGTGATTAATATTACTTGGTGAGAAGTTAAGCTGTCACGTAATAGTCTGGAGGATCCGCAAAAAGTCGGAGAGATATTACAACACAGCATGAGCTACTCTCTGATCTTCTAAATACCTGGACTATATTTGCTTCCACAATTTCTGTCTTATCTAACCTTCTTTATGTTCACCTGTAAGTTTATATTAAAGCCCCAATCAGGAGTATGGCTTCTAACACCGAAGATTTCATACTGTACAGAAATCAACCACCTCGAGTACACGCATTTGCACTTTAAAATCCTTCCTGCCACTGCAGTGCATTTCCAAGATAGGAAGGTCCAGACAGAAATACCAATGCAAACATGTAGATATTCTAGCATAGACATGTAGACATATGCATGTGCACACTTGATTTTTAAAATCCGAATGTTACTAGACACTAGAGGTTATTAATAAGAGGAGTAACAACAAATACAGCAACAATAATAACAATTAGCTGTATTAGTATGATGACTGATGGCTTTTCAGGCAGATTACACTATGTGTGCTACAATATCTTTAATATCCTGTATAGTATATCCTTACAAAACAGATGCTTATGCAGCTACAAAGTTCCCTCAGGAAAAAGATGTAATAATTTAATTAAACTCCAAAAATCTGGTGAAACCAGTGGAACTGCTGTGTATAGGGAGGCCTTGGCTGGCGGTGGTCCCCGTGCCAGATACTTGCCCTCTGCACACGGGGCAGACCCAATGTGGGAAGGGCAGAGGGAGAAGTTCCCTTTACCTTAGGGCACGCAAAGGGTCAGTGGCTGAATTAGCCAGAGAACTCCTTCTCCCTGCTCCCAGGCTTATCTGCTTGACCGTGCCGCTCTTGATGGTGAAGGGAGTTAACTGGCAAATCCGGGTGGTGCACAGATCACCCTAATTTGCTGCGACTTCACCAGCAGCGGTGCTGACTGCGTGCTCCGGGGTGCATCGCACGCCTGGTCGTGTGTCCAGACTCTCACTGGCTCTTGAGCAAAAGTGGAGGAGCAACGGGTAGTGGTTGTAAAGATGATGGCAGGGGAGCCAAGGACAAACCTCATTCCAGCTTTGGGAGGCTGGAGGGCAATGTAGGACTTGTATCGTGTGGACCCACGGTCATGCTGCTTTTGGTGCCAGGAGCAGGGAGCAGCGTGTGCATCCCAAGGCCATTGACTTCTTTGTCACACTGGCTACTTGCCATCCAGTGAGGTTTGCGCTGGTTTACATGAAAGCAGTTGCAGAATCACAGAATCCCAGCATGGCAGGGGTTGGAAGGGACCCCTGGGGATCACCAAGTCCAATCCTCCTGCCAAAATAGGGTCACCTAGAGCAGGTTGCACAACGACCTCATCCAGGCGGGGCTGGAATATCTCCAAAGAAGGAGACTCCACAGCTCCTCTGGGCAGCCTGGGCCAGGGCTCTGCCACCCTCAGAGTGAAGAACTTCTTCCTTATGTTCAGCTGGAACTTCCTGTGCCTCAGTTTGTGCCCATTGCCCCTTGTCCTGTCGCTCGACATCACTGGAAAGAGTCTGACTCAGTCCTTCTGTCACCCACCCTTCAGATATTTATAAGCATTTATAAGATCCCCTCTCAGCTCCCTCAGCCTTTCCTCATAGGAGAGATGCTCCAATCCTCTCCTCATCCTCATAGCCCTCCACTGGACTCTGTCCAGTAGCTCCTCATCTTTCTTGGACGGGGGAGCCCAGAACTGGACACAGTACTCCAGATGGGGCCTCACCAGGGCAGTGTAGAGGGGGAGGAGAACCTCCCTCGCCCTGCTGCCCACACTCCTCTTGATGCACCCCAGGATCCCATTGGCCTTCTTGGCAACAAGGGCACACATTTAGCAGGATAAATTCCTTGTAGCCCATGTCCTGCAAAAAAGCATCCCTCCATTGAGCTGCTGCAGTCCTTCAGAGAGATGCAAGCTCCAAGCTGGCCAAATGAAGTACAGGCTCTTCTGCTGAATCCGCCTGAAACATTTTTCTTATATCCCAGCTGTTACAGCACCCAGTCGACAGAGCTGTGAGATGAGGAACATATGCCTGTAACACTTCATTTCAACAGGCTCACTTAGTGTCTCTTACTTTGATCTTTCACTGTATACTTCCTGTAACTGGAGTTAGTTACAGGCTGAAACAAAGCCCAGAGTTACCAAAGAGGTTTTTTTTCCCCTAAATATTCCTTTTGTACCAGATTCTGTTACTGAGTGCCTCAAATGAGCCAGCTGGAGGACAGAGTCTCTGCGAAAATGCTGCGGCAGTTAGAACTCTTTCTAACTGCCTTTGTGGCTGTTGGTGTTGTACCATGCCGGTAACTCTGAACTGGCTGCAGTTTTTCAGACCTGATAATGCCCTTTAGGTTCCCTTTTCAGCCAGAAACAGCCCAAGATAAATGCATTAATGAGCAGCAGATCTCTGGGTGAATCGGGGAGTTACTACCTCACTACTAGACCTTCATCATCCTTCTTAAAAAACAACAAGTTATCAGTCCCAAGCTTTGGCCTCTGTATTTACCTTTGTTTAAGTGGGACTCAATTATTTCTTTAAAAGTGAGTTTTCTAATGCCACAATAAAGTTCCTGTTGCACTGTGGACAGGCAGAGAATGATACCCCTCCATTAAACTTAAAAAGTGATCTTTTCCTAAAGAACTGGTTGGACTGTCACGAGCTAGTTTTGGCTACAATGCAGATGAAATATGACTAAAAATACACCAGTGAACACACAAGCCTGCAGGAGTAAGCAGCCTTCTTTTCCACAATCATTTATTCAGTTTTTCCAGTATCACCCTTGTAGCATAACAATCAGACACCGGCGCTGCCCTGTAATAAGATTATTTTCTAACAGCAGTGCGTGGGCCTGTGTACACAGAATATCTTTCACTGTCGTGTCAAGTACTGTGATTCCAACGATCTTTGTTAAAGTATAAACAAGTTTCAAATATATATATGAGCAATACGCGAGAGTCAAGCTTTGCTAGAATGCTGTGGTTTTTAAAAATTAAGTATGTAAATGTTGTGCTGCATAAGCATGAGGTACATTTCAAACATATGGGGAGTAGAAATTGAACTAGAATTCAGTAATTCTGGATTCTCATTCCTATGCTCATTTCATTACAATATGGATTTGCAGAGGCAGTCTCGTCATCTTCATATTTCAAAGCATTTCAGACTTCCTAATATGCATGTCAGGTTGCTCATTTTTTATTATTCTTTTAAGTCAAGGTGACTGCTTAGTGCCTTAAAACATCACCAGTATCATTCCTGTAGAATCAACAGAAAAACGAAAGTCAGTTCTACTATGTTTCCTCAAATTCTAAACTTTTCATCTGTTTGTTTTGTGGTAGAAGAGCCCTACCTTAAATCACTCTGGTTCCTAGAACACGCTTAAAGAAGGAAAACCTGAAGGAGAGTTCCCTGATGACTATGAAAAAAATTGAAGACAATCATGTAAGAGCTGTGGAGCAAGTTTCCTTATGCATCCTCCGGCCCACAAGACAAATAGAAGCAGAACAGTTTTAAAACTTTGAGTATCATACACGTATCCTTTGTGAACCTGTTAGAAGACTGCACGCTTACCATTCTCCTTTACATTTAACTGTTGATAGGCTTTGTGGAGAAGGCACTGAGTCCAGATTTTTAAAATTACTTTAACCACCCAAAGAAGTGGAGAGCAGCTAAAGGCCAGCTAAGGACATTCATACTCTTAAGACCTTTAAGGATATTATATACAGTCTTACCTGGATTGAAAACAAAATACAGAAGGAAATACATGACTCAGAATCTGAACACATTCAGTAAGAAGTTACAAGACAATCCCTTCTGGGATAAGACCAAACCTCTAAAATAAAATGCGGGGGAAGTTCACCTCTAAAACATATTTGAGGGAGTGATATTAACAGGAGGATGCATAATGAAGAAAAAGGCTTAGTAGTAGAAATCAAAAGCATTTTAATAAGATTGTTGATTAATGAAGTTAATATATGTACTAAAATAAGATTATAATCCAGAAATGATTACGAGTTTGAATAAGCAGCCTAGAGCATCTGGAAAGGGCTGTCTTCCCAGAAATCACTCACCCTGTAAAAAAGAGTTGAGGGAAAAAAAATAATTGAAAAAGGAACAAATGAGAAAGCTTTGAGCAAACGTGTTAAACATATGGCTTGTTTACATGTCTAGCTACTAATTAGATATCTTACAAAAAGTAATTTGTAAATTTGCTGTCTAGAAAACTGCTGCTCCACTAGTGTGCACAAGTGTTCATCAGGGCTACCCCAAAGTCTGTGGTAAAGAGTAATAGCTTTAAGCACGCTTTCCTTGCTTCAGCAGAAATCTTGCACAGCCTGTTACCATGGTATTATCTAAATATTCTGGCAGAATAGACACCCATGTTGACTTGCTGGTGACAGTCATTAACTAGTCATTCATACTGGTTTACGTCAGCAACCCCTTAGTTGTCTTCCAAAAGGAGCCAGTGCCCTTTGCTTGGCTGGAGGAATGTAGCCTCACCTCAGGCTCAGACCAGAGGAAGGAGCTCCTCAGGATTTCTGTTTCTGTTGTTTGGAAACTGCCATTTGTGCTGTCTTTTCTCTCATAAAGTTTGCTGCTCTGTGTTGTGAAAAACCATCAGTAGCTGGACACCTGTAAAGGGAACCCAAAGTCACTTCCAACATTGGAGTGACTAGGAAACAAATTATTCTTACCCAGAACAGAGAAGACTTCTTTAAAAAACGCAATAATACCTCTTCCAGCTGTGGTATCTAGTTGATGGACCTGCCCTCTATGATAGACTTGAAGGTCTTCGGGACTGGGCCCTGTGAGAAAGCCACAAAGAGTGGAAACACCACGAACTGGGGAGAGACGTGTTCAAGAGACAGGGGAAAGTATCGGTACCATTAGGGTCTCCTTGCAGTCTGATGTTTGAGGGCAAGACAAATACAGCTCCTTTTTGCTTTCACAGTGGAGGGAAAAGAGAGGGAAGAGCCAAAGAAAGTCCAGGTTAATTCAGCAGCCCCATGGTTACAGGAAGCTTGTTATTCTGAAAATATTTTTCAAATAAAATTCTGTTGAGGTAAAACATCTTTTAAAAAATACTGCTCAACAATGCAATGTTTCTGTCCTCTTCAAACTGTTGGGCCTGAAATACTGCCAACAATACCCTTTGCAGCTGTTTATATTGGTTCAGTTCCCTTCCTGTTATCCATTTATTTGTTCTGTGCTTGTTAGCATTTTGTGCTAGTTCTAATTTCCTCTCCCTATCTAATCTACGCAGTTGACTCAGTTCAACTGTCAGATTCTTCCTTTTTTCTGTTGCTTTTTCACTTTTTTTTCATCTCAAGGTTCACATATTATTTTAACTCCTCTTTGACTTCTGAAAAGCTATGTATCTCTGTTTTAAATATTGACAGTATATGGTACATTTGCTAGCAAAATAAGGCAGAGCTTTTGCTTTCTTATGAATGCATGAAGAGTTTTTGGGATTGTGATTCCCACTAGCAGTAATGAGAACTGCATATGTAAATCTCTGTTTTGCCTATAGTCACCATTTATTTATTTAGTCCCTAAAATAAAATAAAAATAATCAGATCAAACATTCAGTGTCTTGTAGATTTTACTAATAAAAAATAGATCAGTCTGTCTCATTTTTACATTAAATTCTGGGGTCAAAATAGTTGACATTTAGAACTCATAAATGTGTACCTAGAGATGTTCTCACACTCGTGCTCCATTCTTACTCCAGCAAAACTGGAATAGAGTTCAGTAAGAGTTCAGCCCAGAAAGAGCTGCATAAAGCTGGTTAAAGAATCCAGGATTAGTCAATGCATTTTTAATATACTTGAATACTACGGAAAACTACTTTGATTCATCCTGACTCCGTAATCAATGCTCATGTATTCGCTAGATTACTCATACAAAAGGAAACAGTACACAGAGGAGTTAATTATGCACAAGTGACATCAGGGTTCACACCTCTGGTTATCATTCCACTGTCCATTTTGACCCATGTCTCTAGCTCCATTCACCAAGAGCATGATCTGGAGCTCACAGAAATCAATGGCCATAACCCAGCCCAGTGCATTGAGCTCCTGGGCCAACACGAAAGGAACTGAACTGAAATGTGGTTTGAAAGTCTGTGAGGAGGCTTTGCCAAATGTCCGCTCCTGCACTGATGGTTTTGGCGGTGGAAGAGCTTCGGTAGCAGAACAGAGTCAGCCCTTTGTTTTCCAGGCATAGTCATTTGCAAAAGTGAAGACTGTTGATGGTATCACTGGTTTCATGAATTAAAAGAGGGGCAAAGCAATGTATGAGCCCTGTGGTGAAAGCAATTCCATTTCTAAAAGGGTATTGCAGAGTCTCAAACAAGTGTGGTGAACTTACTCACCTCCGGCATTTTGTTATGAAAGGACATAGGAAGTGCAAATGTTCATGCTCTTGGGTTATCTAGCAAGACAATTTTTATAGACTTCTATCTTAGACTGAAATCGTAACATGGCATATGCCTTAAAAATGGTTCTTCACCAGCATCAAATTTCATGAAAACTTTCTGTTCCTTGATGGGCCAGAAATGTACTGAAACCATGATGTGTAACAGCACTCTTTTAGTGATGGCATTAATGGCTGTCCTTAAGTGAGTTTCAAATATGCAAAAAATACTTTATTTTTATTTAGGTCAGGGGATCCCCCTAAAACGTTCTCAGTCTCTAAAGAAATAAAGCCCCTGCATATAGAAGCACAATATCATAGAGTTCTAGAGTCATAGAATGCTTTGGGTTGGAAAGGACCTTCAGAGGCCATCTAGCCCAACCCCGTGCAGTGAGCAGGGACATCTGCAACTGGATCAGGGTGCTCAGAGCCCTGTCCAACCTGGCCTGGAATGTTTCCAGGGATGGAGCCTGTACTACCTCTCTGGGCAACCCATTCCAGTGTTTCACCACCCTCATTGTAAAGAATTTCTTCCTTATATCCAGTCTAAACTTACCCTGTTTTAGTTTAAAACCCTTACCCCTCGTCCTGTCACTGCTGTCTCTACTAAACAGATTGCCCCCATCTTTCCTATCGGCTCCCTTTAAGTACTGAAAGGCTGCAATCAGGTCTCCCCACAGCCTTCTCTTCTCCAGGCTGAACAAGCCCAACTCTCTCAGCCTGTCCTCATAGGAGAGGTGCTCCAGCCCTCGGATCATTTTTGTAGCCCTCCTTTGGACCCGCTCCAACAGTTCCATGTCCTTCTTGCGCTGAGGGCTCCAGAGCTGAACGCAGGACTCCAGGTGAGGTCTCACCAGAGCAGAGTAGAGGGGCAGAATCACCTCTCTTGCCCTGCTGGCCACGCTTCTCCTGATGCAGCCCAGGACACGGTTGGCCCTCTGGGCTGCCAGCGCACATTGCTGGCTCATGTCCAGCCTTTTGTCCATCAGTACCCCCAAGTCCCTCTCAGCAGAGCTGCTCTAGATCCTTTCATCCCCCAGCCTGTATTGATAGCGGGGATTACCCCAACCCAGGAGTAGGACCTTGCACTTGGCCTTGTTGAACCTCATGAGGTTCAGACAGGCCCACCTCTCCAGCTTGTCCAGGTCCCTCTGGATGGCATCCCGTCCTTCTGGTGTATCAACCATACCACTCATATGTTTTGTGAATAAACAGATTTACACTAAATAATATACTTGACTCAGAGCATCCATTTCTAACGGCTCATTTTAATCATCTATTTGGACTGTGATTTCCTGCGTTATTCCGCATTCTGTATTGGCTATGTTTACTTTGCATTTAGAGAGCCACACCAGCAAAAAGAAGTGCATGATCTTCAGGCTCTCTCAGTGTTGAGTGATCCAAATGAGATGTTTCGCTGCTTTCTGGAGGGAGCAAGCATGTACTCAACGCTCATCTCATCTTTTTGAAAAGCAATATTAAATCAGTTGCAAAGAAAATTGAATGTGGCGTTAGAATCCAGGGTTGGGTAAGCTCTAACCAAAATAATTGCTTACGGTTCAGCTCACAATAAAATAACGCAGGAGCTGGTATCACTGCTGCAAAGGCTGTGGAGCAGCTAGGTCAAGAGTGTGATAGGCAGTTGATGTCAGCTTACCACTGAAATCGTGTGTGATGTTCTGTACTGTCTTCTCACTGCTCGTGGGAGAGCAAGAGAACATATGGCTTCTCTGGAGCAGCCTATGTGGTGAATTAACAGTGTATAATCTTGGGGAGATACATGCTGCCTCGGTCTAGCTTGGCTCTGGGTACCCAGACTGACTGACCTCCCCCTGGCTAGGACACCAGAAGCTCCTTGGGATCACCGAAAATATTTTTTTCCCTTTTCTGTGTTTTTAAATTATTTTTCTTGAAGAGGGCAGAGGTGTGTGGTTTACAACACAGCAGACTCACAGGTACTGGGGTAGGGATCCCTGCCCTTGAGTAGCTGAGCCAGGCTGAAATTCTTCGCAGGCGCTGTAGTGCTGTATGCCAATAATGCCTCACATGTGTCATCAGTCTTCTTTAAATGGGATATCTTGACAGAGCACTTGTTTCAAGGAAGATCTCCTCTGGATATGGAAGACGGAGAAGGAGTGCCTCAAAACGTAAGCCATTTATTGCACACGCGCTTAGAGCTGTTGATATGTTTCAGTGGGAAGACAGCTTTACGATTGGCCTCAAAAGGTGTTGTGAGCCCTCTGAAGAAATAGTGAAAACATCCAAATGCCTCAATCAGAGCAGGATTTTGTATTTGTGAGTACCTCTGTGCTGGACCATGGTCAGGCTCCGTGCCGCATGTCACCTCTTCTGCCCTATGCTGAGCACAGAACAAACTGCTTCCTTGAAGATGAATCACAAGTCAGAGCAATTGGATTGAAAAACATTGCCATATTTTCTAACACTTTTTCTCATGTTAGAACTGGATCTTAACACTTCAGATATTTGTAAAGCTTTGAGAAGACTATCGTCACGGGTCTTGACTGTACACTGTTCAGTCATGGACTATTTCACCGTCCTCTTGTGATGGACTAACTGTTCCAGGCCCAACAAAATGTGGATGATCTTCTCTTCTGAAATAGCTGAGGTATCTAAAAGAGGAAGCTTTTGAATACTTTTCTCTCAAATGGAGTAATAAGCATGGTTGTGTACATGATACCTGAAGATGTGGTGCCTCCCAAAACAAAACTAGGCATTACTTCATCATCTTGTTCTGTTTTCTTGACCCTTGGCATGGGGAAATACTCAGTTCGCAGACTCATGGAGCTCCAGCAGTTAGATACAAATGGAAATGTGTCATGTGTCCAGGAGGCTCCAGTGACAGGCTTATCAGCTGAGTTGCTAACTTCTCTGTGAAACTTGTTTCAGTGTCTATCATTAGAGGAAGTTTGAAACACAGTGAATACAAAGATCTGAGCACCTTTCTTCAGCCTAATTAAACAGGATTCTTTCTGTTTTCTTAGTCTGTTGAACAGTCTTGAGAATACTTGAACTAAGTTAATCTGATCTCATCTAAGACTTAAAATTGGTTTATTTCTTCACTCGTCTTACAGATTAACATCAGGCTTCAAAGTCGTTTTCTACTAAAACGTCTCTATGCTATGCACAGGATCCAGCTCCTTCTGCATTTTGATGGTATGCAAGGACTTTTTCAAGGAAGCAAGAGAAAGCAGGAGAGCTTCAGATCTAGCATTGATCCCTGTGTCAAATCAAAGGTGTCAGATGTTTCTCAGAACACAGCATTTACGGTCCACGTGCTTTGGCTTTGAGTTTGTGTTAACAAGGATTTCACCTTGTTCCTTGAGCTCCACACATACAGGTGCTGACCTTGCTTATGACAGCTGTGGCATATGGCATGATTAGCTGCATGTTCTTCACTTAGATGACTCAGGATGGACAGGGACTCTTGAGCCTCAGGCCACACAGGTTTCCTCAGAAATCCTGTAGATCTCTCACTGTTTTGGCTTTCAGGGCTTACTGCTGGCGTACATTGCTTTTACTCTTTTATGTGCGACATCCTGCATTGGGTATGCATATGCTCTTGACAATGCAGATAGAAGTGAAGTAGCTTCTGAAGAGGCAGGAAAAAAACTGAACCACCACATCATGTTATTGCAACCATTACTCCAGCTCATTGGTGTCACTTACTCATTCGGCACACTTCTGCTACTGAGGGTAAGATGCTGCAGAGGCCTTAGCTATTTAAGACTGGACCAACCACTTGAACCAACAGGGAGACAAAAGCAGAGTATGAGTTTCTGACATGCAAACTGGAATGAATGACTGCTGAGCAGTGCTGTCCTTGTCTACTTACTTGTGTAACTTACTTCCTCTGAATCTTTAATTTCCTGTGTGTAGCAGCATACCAGAGTTATGGATGTGATAGACAACATATTAAGACGAAGTATAGAGAAAGAAACTAGCTAAAGAATTCCAAATTTAGGTAATTTATGTGTCAAATCCAGGAAGCAGGAAGAGGTAGGACTACCTGGTATTCCCTAACATGCAGAGCCATGTGAATATCGTGAAACAATAAATGAAACATGGCACTGAATTCTCTGGCCACAGAAATATACGCAGGGTATTTACAGTCAAGAAAGTGAAATTTGTTGCATTTTCATTTTACCTGTAGGGAGACAGAACTGGGCTGATCACAAGAAATAACTACTACAAATCTTTCAATTTTTCAACAAAAAGTGACTGTTTCTATTCTGTAAGATGCAAATACTAATAAATAATGAATAGTTTTGGTAATAATGATCTAATTTATCTGTTTAAGGAAACCCATTATAAATGTAAACAATAGTGCAATTCAACATTTATGAAGCCCTTGTTTTCTCTTCCTATGGAATTTATTTAACAGACGTCACTAGAACCATCCATTATTTATCATTGTTAAAGTTTAATGAATATGGATATAAGAATTGTTAAAAATTGAAATACAGAAAATGTCTCATTATAGCATTGATGAATCTGGCCTGCGAGTTCAGATCCACAAGTGAAAATGAGTTGGCTGGTCTAAGCCACAGACTATTTGTTTACTAAATAGTTTGAAGAATTAATTCTTCACAGCCAGCAAAGAGATGTCTCAAAAAACTAACGTAATCCAAAGTCAAGACTGTGAAATGTACTAATTGTGAGAAGAAAATTAATTTTTAAAAATTAACTAACTTGAACATTTGCCTAAAATCCAAATGAGAAATGTATTAAAATTGAACCAGATAAAGCAAGGCATTTTATCTGTATGTTTCTGTTTGCTTCTGTACCTCATAGCTTATGTGGACAGGATGAGTCAGTAGAAAAATGGGTTTGAAAAAGCTAAACAACATCTCTCCTTTCTGATGTGGTCAAAGCAGGGATTTTTCAAAAAGAAAAGACTTTACACTCTGCTTTTCTAAGATTTAATGGTATATTTCAAGAGCAAAAAAAAAACCACCGTATTTTTTGCTTTTCAACACAAATTTTCACAGATTATTTTGAGGATGCTTCCTACTAATAACGTCTATTTGGCTGGTCCATATAATGTTTCAAGACGTGTTTAAGCTCCAGTTTTCCAAAGGCTCTTTTCAAGATATGTTAGGACAGAAACAAATTAAAAAATCAGACTGAATGTTTATTTCTCCTACAATTGGACCTGGTGACAGGATATTCTTTTCCTGCAAAAGACTTACTGTTTCCAGTGTCTATGCAAATCTGCATTATTAGGAGATGTTTTTTTTATTTAAACAAAAATTCCGTGCAAGTAGTCTTGCAACTTTGGATGGTGTCAGAACACAGAAGGAGAAGGAAGCATAGAAAGATACAAGAGGCTCCAGTCACTGCACCTAAGAATAAGGAAACAGACAATTGTAGAAGAATAAAAAATTACTCTAACAAGGAAGTGTTGAAAAATAAAAGGCATCATACAGTTTACAGTTCTTGCCAGGAAACCATCTATCAGGAGACTACTAAAGAGGTATCATTTTTGGGAGTTCGCCAATGGGACCTGATGATATGCAAAAACAGGCATCTTAACGTTAGGACAAAAGATGAAAGCTCAGACACTTCAGCAGTTTTCATCACTGGAAGCTGAGGAGCAGGACTCTGCTCCTACGCGACGGAGTTATCCTCCTTTCCCCTGGCAGAAGGCTACTTGAAGAACAGAGGGATACAGCAGATATGTTTTAACCAATGTGAAACCAGATCAGGGCAACATTAAGCCTTGAACCACTGTCTTTGGAGGGGTTGCATTGGGATACTAAAAAAATAATAATTTTAAAGCCTGGCCTTATTTATTTTACCTTTCCAAATACAACAAAATATCATCCAGCAAGTTTGTGTGTGTGTGTGCGTGTGATTACACTAATGAGCTCCCAAGTTTGCAACATAGAGGACGACTTTGGTCTACAGCTTGAAATCTCTGGCTGTGCCTGTGTTGTCAGGTGGTTACCTTCTGCATCTTGGTCTGGTTTTCTGACCCAAATCAGCACACCACTGCTCCCTTCTGCTCTGCACATCCAAGTTTCATGTGGAAGCCTGAATGTGTGTGTATATGGTGGCTGCCAGGAGGAGGGTGTTCACCTGAATCCTACCATCGTGTGAGCTCACACATGGCCACATGCTGCCAGAGCTGGGAGGCACTCATGGCTCCCCTCGTGTGGACTTACCTCGTGTCTCAGGTCTCAGTCATGATATTTTCCTGAATTGCCAGTGTGTTGGAATGCATTCTCAAGCACTTGTAAGGCTCACATATGCTACAGTAATAGATCTTAAAAATAGACAAAAGGCAGATTTATAAGCTGCTCATCAAAGGAAGTGTCCAATATTTTTTTTGACTTCTCTAAATTGCTCTAGTCTTCCTTGTACAACAATTCTTAGTGGTGCAGGCTGGAAAAAGTCTTAGCTAGTAGCCATTTTCACTGATTTGTTTGTCTGTGGAAAAGGCTATATTACCTATGAATAACTGGGTATCCACTGTGTACCCAGTCCACTGAAGTGAAGTAATTTACATTATAAGCAGACTAGAAAAAATTCAAGGTAGATCTTCCCTCACAGATCCCTCTATGCTCCCCTCCACTCTCATATTGGAAAGAAAATCTGTCTATTTTCTCAGAAATAGCATATTACAGCTTTTTTAGTGAGTAAGATTACAGATTTTTGATTAATTCACCAGCCTCTTCTCTTTACTTCTTCTAACAAGGTAGGTGACTGTCTACTGTAATCATCATTATGAGATTAGAATAATGGTAGCATATATCTTTGGTATCTACCTAAATGCATCATGTTTTGATGTCAAGTATCCTTAATTACAAGGATATTCAGTGACAAGCAAACTAACAGCACTTCACATTAAGCTGAATTATAATACCCAAACACTTTATTGTATTTCTGCCAGGTCCAGTAACTCTATAATTGCACCCACATTCTTATGCGCTTCTGCTGATGTCATAAATGCAATGTGGCATCTGAGTCTGAAACACACCCCTCATTTTGCTAAATTGGAATAATACCATAGCGCATGGAGAAAATATTGGCTGTAAACGCCAGGTAAATATCACTGGGTAAAGCATTACTGCGCAATAAAACACATGCATCTGCAAAATGCCACAAGAACAACCAGCCTCCAAGACGGGGTCTTGAACATGCGAAGACCCTGATGGTTCTTAACCAACTTCACGTCTCCATATCACAGTTTACAACCTCCTCCCCACACCACAGCCCTTTGCACAAAGTCAAATCCTTTGCCTTCTGGCTTGCCCCTTTTCTTCCTGCACCACATAACTTCAACCCCACCTTTCTTTCCTCTGGCTGCCACCACGGACAATACTTGAAGTCTGGCCGATGACGCTGCGATTGTCCTGCATTTTGGTGGGGACCACGGAATCACACAGAATCACAGAATCACAGAATTGTAGCATTTGGAAAGGACCTCTGGAGGTCACCCAGTCCAACCCCCTGCCCAAGCAGGGTCACCCAGAGCAGGCTGCACAGGACCGCATCCAGGCAGGGTTTGAACATCTCCAGAGAAGCAGATTCCACACCCCTCCTGGGAAGCCGGTGCCAGAGCTCAGTGACCCTCATAATAGAGAATTTCTTTTTCATGTTCAGATGGAACCTCTTATGCTTCAGTGTGTGTCCATTGCCCCTTGTCCTGTTGCTGGGCACCACTGAAAAGAAACTGGCCCCGTCCTCCTGACCCCCACCCTTAAGATATTTACATTTAAGATGTATATGATATTTATAAAGCATTTATAAGCTTTATGGTGGTTTGCCTTGACACGGGGGATCACCTGCAGAGCACCCAAACCCTGTGCAGGAGTACCAGCAGCAGGATTGCAGGGGACCCATTCTCTCAGAAATTTCTGTGAGATGCCCAGACTCGAGGAGAGAGGTGTGGCATCACCGGCCTTCCTCCCAGCGTTTTCTGCTGGCTGCTGTTTTCCACTTTTTTCACTTTATTTTTGATTCTTCTCCTGAAATGGCTTTGTTTCTTTTAAAATGGCAATTGGTGGATAGTTATTGGTGACATTAACAGCTCAAGGGGAAAACAGGAGAGAAAGGTTCGAGGGGGTGTTGGGAAGAAGAAGAAGCACTGATGGTAAGGCCACAGAAAATTACTGGTAAGTGCTGTCTGGGTTTGACCTGCAGATCAGGTATATGGAGTATTTTTTCTTAGAGAAAGGAGTGATAGCTACTTACCAAAACTCTGTCAGTTGTAAGTCTCTTATGTTGGGTTTAAAAGCCTGGCTGCAGAGAAAGACCACTCATCTTTTACTCGTGACAGTCCAAAAAAGAAATGGCAGCTAGCAAGAACACCTCTTCAGTTTTTACTGCTAGCTGGATCAGCCTCATAAATGCCTAAACTCATATATAAAAATGTTAATGTTTTCCAATTGCTATTCTGAATTTATATTTATTGCAATACAACATATCCATTAGCACATCTATCACTGGTAAATTTGTTACTGCTTCAAATATACAGTACATAATGTCGCAGCAATTTCATTTTACAAGCTAATAATGTACTGTAATGTAGCTTACAATATCATGTAGATGTATTTGATTAGGGAGGTTCAACAGTCAGTCAGGTTGAATAGTGGATTATATGAGAATCAAGTTTTTAACTTATTTACTGTACAAATGAACAGCTTTGGTGCACATTAAATGTGTTAATTTAACAGGTGTGTCATTTTATTTCCTCGAATATTCATTGAAGAGGAACAAATGGTATTTTGACTCAAACAGAAGCACAGTAGACCTAGAATGTTTTTTGACACTTCACATGTTTATTCTTTAAAAGACAGTCATAATTCTATTTAATTGTTTTCTAAATTTATTTAACTGCTGCATTCCACTGACTGCAGTAACTCCCCAAAATCAAGGGATGTGACTAAAATATGCTTTCCTGAAATGTTATAAAAATACAGTGATAGGCTTTTATTTCAAACAAACAAAGCTTCAGTAATATACTACTTAGACAAAAATGATCCGGCGGCTGGAAGACCTCTCCTATGAGGAAAGGCTGGGAGCGTTGGTGCTGTTCAGCCTGGAGAAGAGAAGGCTCTGGGGGGACCTTATTGCAGCCTGCCAGTGCTTACAGGAGGCTTAAAAGAAAGATTGGGACAAACTTTTTAGCAGAGTCTGTTGTTATAGGACATGGGGTCATGGTTTTAAACTAAAGGAGGGTAGATTGAGGACTGTAGAATCATAGAATGCTGTGGGTCGGAAGGGACCTTCAGAGGCCTTCTAGCCCAAACCCCCTGCAGTGAGCAGGGACATCTGCAACTGGGTCAGGGTGCTCAGAGCCCCATGCAACCTGACCTGGAAAGTTTCCAGGGATGGGGCATCAGTCACCTCTCTGGGCAACCAGTGCCAGGGTTTCACCACCCTCATTGTATAAAAATTTATTCCTTGTATCCAATCTATATCTACCCTCCCTTAGTTGAAAACCTTTACTCCGTGTTCTGTCACAATGGGCTTTGCTAAAAAGACTGTCCCGATCTTTCCTATGGGAAATTCTAGGAAATCTTATAATACCTACAGGAAATTCCTATAGGAAATTCTATTAGACTGGATGTAAGGAAGAAACTTCTTACAATGAGGGTGTTGAAACCCTGGCACAGGTTGCCCAGAGAGGTGGTCGATACCTCATGCCTGGAGACATTCAAGGCCAGGTTGGACGGGGCTCTGAGCACACTGATCTGATTGAAGGTGTCCCTGCTCATTGCAGGGGGGTTGGGCTAGATGGCCCTCAGCAGTCCCTTCCAGGCCAAAGCATCTTATGATTCCATGATATTTTGGAACAGTTTTGCACTTTGTTGAAAAAGGGGCATCTCTCTTCCTGTGTGGTTTTACCAAAACTTTTACCTATGTGCTGTGCAGAGAGGCAATGTCCACTGTGCCAAGGTGCAGGGTGAGGCAGGGATGTCCTCGCACAACTCTTTGTTCTGCAGGTCCTCTGGGTGGGACGGTGACACCTCCAGTGGACTGAAAGGTGCTCTAGGACATAGGGTGGGATTAATAGGATTAATATTTGGCTTCCTATTCCACAATGCACCCTCTGGGGAAAGATTTTCAGGGTTGTTTTATAAGAAGGGTGCCTACCAGCATGTCAAAAGTGTTAGGATGTCAAAAGTGTTCTTGAAAGTGTGTTTTTTGGAAGGGTGTAGGTGCATTGAGATGAATCTGTAATCCCTCCCAGGGACTCATCTGCACCATCTGGAGCCTGCAGCTGCTGCGTCATATGGATCAGGGATTCCTGTCAACTCCTGGTTGTTACCACCCAGGTCAGAAGAGACAACATCAGACATAGCGGCAATGCAGATCATTGCAAGAAACAAAAACTGGCTTGATGCCTACTTTCATTCCTAATTCACACCAATAGCAAGCTTATCTGGAATAGCTCTTTTGCATGCAATCAGATAAAACAAGGGAAACACATCCACAAGGATATATATGCAGAATTGCACATAGGTAGTGCTTTTTAAAATCACGTCTAAAGAAAGATCTTGTCTTTGGAATGCATATTTCTGTTGAGTTTTACTGCTTAGGTAACTATATTCAATTCAGAATTTACTAGGCCAAATTAGTCTCTGGCAAAATTCCATGCTCAACGTTATGTTTGTACATCCATGAAAAAAATGAAGAACGGTTTTAGCTCCCTAATCCACTCCTGCTCCTTGCAGTACATTCCAGCTGAGAAATGGGACACAACAGGAAATAGTTCACAATTTTTTTATGTGAAAGGGGACTATAACTGTCACTTCTGTTTAGCTTATAGTTTCCCGAGTTTTGCCAGTCTTTTAGACCATTCAGATAGGATAGCTTTTAATTTAGCTGTTGTCATTCATAAACTACCCACATGAGTATTGCGGCAGGGAAAAATTACATGAATGACTTCTGGAAACAGTGACTTCCTAAGAACTGTTATGAGAAGTAATATTAGATTATATTTGCAGTCATCTTTGGTATAAGGAATCAGCAGAGAGCTAAGGGAAAGAGTTTGACAAACAGAGCAGAGTTACTGGAAAAGGAAGCTAACTTACACAGTGTTAATGAAGAGAAGTATTTTTCCTTTGTGATAAATTGAAGTGACGTGCAAGGGTGGCCCTTAAAAACCCTACATTTACTCTCCTAGGGCAAAATCTCTTAATGGGCTGGGTCCAATTTCACTAAAGGTGGTGGAGATTCCTAATTGGCTTCAATAAGCTTTGGATCGAGGCCACAGAAGTCATACAGATCAAAATATTTTCAGCTATCTAGCTGGATGGCAAGAAGTGGCTGCAGTGATGATAATGTTTGTGCAAGCAGTTTGCTGTTTCAGTGTGGGGGAAAAAACACGTTTGTTGTTTAATTCTCTGTCCAATAGACATCTACAGCTTTCCAATGTCATGCAGAGGACACTAATGCAATATATTATGCATGCTATCTCTGTTCTCTTATGTCATTGGCTTTCACCTCGCCTCATTTGTCTATTGAGTCTGGAAGGTGGTTGAGGGGTGATGAGAGGGGAAATACCCTAAATCTGTCAGAATTACTTAGACGTGTTGATACGTTTTGAAAAAATGAGTACTCATTGCTGTGCGATGCTTTTTCAGGTAGGTTTCTGAACTGGCACATGTTAGATTCCTTAAATGTGCACAATTGCATTGATCAGCCTTCGCTGTATTATTTTTCCACAGACAGTATCAATAACATGTTATTAAGCAAGTTCTATTGAAGAGAGACACGAACAGTCTCAGGAAAAAAAATACTGTAAGTACCGTGATCTACTTTTTCCATTTCTGATTTTTGTTTGCATAGTTATTTCGTATTCCATCTATCCTCTATATGCTTTATTAATGTACTTTCAAAGTGAGATAAAACAACTACAGAAGGAATACACCGCACAGCCCTGTGCAACTAAAGAGCACGCTATCCTACCCACTGTGGTATTGTTAGCACCCACGCAGTACCATGTGCATTTTCCCAAATCAAGGCAAGACTTTAAACAAAAATACCCTGTCTTTTCTGGATCTTATTCATGCAATTTGATGAATGATATTCCTGTAAGTTTCCTTATCCTGTTTTACTCCTTTTTTTCCATGGAAAAATTAAAGGAAAAGACTTTACTTGAAAAAAATGTGACAGCTTTTAAGATGTTAAAAAGAAAGGGAGCTGCTGACTATTAGCCTGAATGATTAATATCCTGTATGATTTAGCCTGAAATGGGGAAACAACATTTTCTGAAATCCTTGATTGCTTAAAGGTCTTGGACCTCTACTACTCAATGCTTTTTATTACATTTCACAACACAGAATAACATAACATATATACCTCATTGCACAGAACTTCTGTACTTCTGTGTAAGGAAAAATACTTTCTTTTACAGAATTTTTAGAAATGTTACTTTTGAAACATCTGCTTATTGCTTCATGGTATCCCTAAAACTGTTCATGAAATTCTTTAAACTGTTCAGGTTTGCTAATCAAAAAACCCCTAAGTCATTACTGAAATAAACACCTTTTGAACATCTCTTTATAATTTCAGAAAATAAAATGAATAGTAAACTCAATACTGTCTTGGCTAATCTGTAACTTCAAGAGGTCACCAAACATTAGGTTTTCAAGCTACTTGTTTGCAGCAGCTCTTTCTAGACTCAGGCAGAAGTTGCTCATGTGCTGTAGACGTTGTCCCTCTTGCTTCCAAACTCTTGCAAATCAATAAAATAGTATTCACTTACCTTTTCTAGTAAAACCGAAAAAAAAATAAAAACTCCAAACACTCCATATCCTCTGGTCTGAAGTAAGAGGGATGTAAAACAATTAATTTAATTAGGACTCAAAATAAAATCTGAAAAATATCCTCTAAGAACTAGTCCAAAGGATAAAGCACACAGAAACAAAGAATACAATGCAAACAACATATTTTTCCCTCAAAGTGTATCTTTTGTTTTCTTTTTGTGCAAAAACAAATGATGAACTTTGGATGTATTTTAGCCTGTTCTGGTTTTTTTTTCTTCATAGACTCCATCATATCCCCTGCTTCCTGTGAAATGAACAGGATGCTACTGATAGTCCTGATCCAAACCAACACCATATTGCTTCTTTGGAGAGGTACTAAGAGATAGCAATTGACCAACACACAGTCAAAGGAAATACAGATAAATACATAACAGAACAGGTAGTGAATCCAATTGAAGAAATTCTCTCTTCTTCCCCAGCTCTCTCTTGTACACACACACACACACACATCTACACACTTGATTTATTTGTGAAACAGTGTCTTCTAAACATCGAATTTGGCATAGCGGAAAGGCAATTAAACAGAACAGCTTGAAGCTGCCAATCACTCCAACTACCAACAAAAGCATCTAGTATCAAAGCAAATAATGTAAATGTACAAAAAATACATTCTATCAAAGCAAATAATGTAAACACACAAGTAAAAAATAAGCTTGTTTATCATCTGTCATAGGAAAGGATACATTTTTTAACCCTCCCCCCTCAGGATATGTCTTTTTGTATTTCATTACTATAATTTGTCCATGTATCTGAGAAGGAAGGTAAGGAACAATAACAGAAGTTAGCTGTTCTGCATGCTTTTCTGTTGGGGAAGCATACTACTGCTGTTGCAGGTTGGTTTTTTTTTTTTTTTTTTGCTTCTGGTGTACAAATAAAACGACAGTCACAGCTTATCATCACTTAAAGATGCATGTGCATGCTGGAGTTTACTGAAACATGATTGGCTGCTACATAAATCAATCTGATAGAGATCGGTCCCATGAAAAAAAGATAAATCATTAGCCTGTGCTTTTGGAATGTAATTCATTTTAGATAGTGATTATTGATGATTTCATTCCACTGGTACATGTACATGTCTAGACCATGTTTTTGTATAAAATGCTAAAAGAGTGGAATGTGTTCTTTTCAAGACCATGGAGAAATAATGATTAAAGCCTTGTTATTGCAACAGTCCAGATGTAAAATTTTCATCCAGAAAACTTGGTTTCTTTTAAAGTCAAATTCGTGGCTTTTACAACAATTACACTCCAGTCCTCCACCTTGCATACAACATTTTCTTGTGTATTGCTCGAAGTTTTTCTGCACCAGCGTGGAGGTTCTGTGCAGGCACGTGCGCGTGGCCTCATTACGGTGACACCAGATTTTGCTGGCGTGCAGTGTGTCACACTAAGCCATTCACTCAAAGATCCTCAAATCGTGCTGGGTCACCCAAACTGGCTTTGGGTCAGCCCTTGTTACTGAGCGGAATTTCTTTGCTTGTGCGATTCTTTGATTTCATATTAGTTGGCAGCTAAACATGTAACTGTTTTCTTTTATACCATGGATCGTGATGACGGCAACTAAATGGAATTGGAAAGCGTCTTGAATAGACACCTAAAGGTTTCTTCCAGCACCGTGGAAAAGGAAGTGAGCACCCTAATGCCATTCTACAGACATGGAGTAGGAACCTGAGAACAGTAGTGACTTCTCAAGAACTCGTAGCAAACCATGGTAGAAGGATACTTGTGAAACATAACCTTGATCTCCTCATTTGCTTCAACATGTTTTAAATACTTAATCACATGCAAGTTCTGTGCAAGCCAAAATTCAGTTCCTCAGCAAGGAAAATGACATGTTCTTAATATTTTCTGTGCAACTTTCACTTGGTTTCAGCTACCTTTCTCTATTCTCCACCAGTTTTTCACCTCTTCTTCAAACTGAACAAAGCATACATCCCTTCCAGAAAACAGTATTTTCTAAAATAAGCCAGTTTTGACATTATCTAAGCCAAAAAATACAGCATCCTGCAAAACATCTTAAAATATGAAAAAAAAAATTTATTATGTGCATGGCTAATTCATAAGCAGCCAAGGAGAATCTTACCAAACTTTCCAGAAGAATTCACCTTCTGGCTGAGAACAAGCATGGAAAACTCAGGGCAGTTCTTCAGATGTTTACTCTGACTGATCTCACCTCCCCGTAGAAAGCACAGAGGGGCAAATGAAAGATAGATGAGCACTGTGCTCTCACAGTGGAGGAGATCTCAGTCTCCTGAGAAACGTTCACAGTGGAGGAACAGACTAGTACCAAACTGGGTAAAACTCCCAAATTCACTGAGAAAATATTTCTGCAACAATTTCCTCCAGAGGCCATGGATTTTGAAGTTTGCACCTTGTCTGTACCCAGAGATTTTGGGAAGATACTTTCTGAACTTGTAAGCCCGTCCCTCTGTCTGTCTGTCCATTCACCTCCATTTCTCGCAGGCTGCTCTGAGAAGGTATGGTTTGCTGCCTGGTGACCTGGCTGCTGCTGGCAGATTTCTCTACTGTGTCCTCTTAAGCAGCTTGCAGGAGGCCCATAAAGCAAGCTCTCAAACAGCAGCATTTTTCACTCACTCCAAAGTCCTTCAGTTTTGCTGCAGATGTTTTTCTGCCATTCTTTGCATCCCTGGTTTCTGCTTATACTTCAGAGCTCCATTCCCATCAGTTTTCAATGATCTGGAGGAAAGAGGAAAGGAAGGGAAAGGCAAGGAAAAAGGCAAGGAAGTTGCAGAGGGAAACTCTCTAATTTTCTGCAATTCCCAACAGGCACTAACCGCAGTGTCATTTTTTGGGGGGCACTTGGGGACATTTGCGTTTGAGCAATCACTTTCTTGAAAATCTTCTGAGACAGTCAGGTTGTTTAAATTGGCTTGTTTTAAATGGATATAAATTTAACATCACTTACGAAGAGTCTGAGTATTAGCCCAAGGACACCTTGCTTTTGTATTTTTTCTTCTGTCATTCTCCGACTTTCTAAAGATTACAGGATTGTTTGCTATTTTGACAGAAAGCTGACACAACATACAGTTATTTCCAATGAAAAAGAAATAAATATAGCTCTGTTATAGATATGTAACAATAAAGTTATTCTAGGAACTAATTGATCATGCAGTACGTCTGCTTTCATTAAATCTGACACTGCCGAAAAAGGTTATGCTAACTACTGGTAGTTTGCTAGTGAGTTTAGGGAGAAATACTTCACAATATTCTTGGAAAATGCATTTGTGTAGGCATCTTTTGCAAGGGAGGGGGAAAAACCAAGCTTAATTTTTCTGAGTTTTGCAATCAGAATTAAAAGTTACTCTTTGCTGGGCACTTGGTTTCTGGAAGTCTTTGAATGCTACAAACTTTTTCCAAGTGATGTTTTATAGAATCGCTTTTAAAAACCCCAGAGGGTAAATAGTATTCTCAGAATAAACAGAAAAATGCTGACCTTGTCAGATTTAGCTGCTGAAAGCCAAGCTGTTTTAAGACTTGGAGGATCAAGGGTCATGGTTATAAACAACACAGATAAAAAGAAAGAAAGGAAGGAAAAAAAGAGAGAAAGCTAGAAGTAGAAAAGAACTACACAGTGAATGTAAGTAATAAATACATTGACCTTGACAAGAAGGGAATGAGATATTTATGCAAAAGGCAGGGACGGGGGTAGCGAAGGCCAAGAGAGGAAGAAGAGAAAGTGCACAAACTGTACTTGGGAAAAAAATACTTCTTAGAGCTTGTTTAAAGCCGGAAATGAGTCACTTTAGCTTCATATGTTTTTGGTTTCAAAAGGGGAGAAAGGTCAAAGCTTCTTTGTTTTAAATAAGCTGGTCACTACTTCTGAAGTGTAACATGATAGGGTTCAAGAGTCTTAATGAAACTGGTATTTCCCTGACACCCCGGGCTGCAGCACCTCAGCAGTTGCACGGTCATGTATTGTAAGCCCAGGGAGTTTTATAAACAAAGGCACGGCAGAGCGTGACTTCGCTCATGACCTTCATACCCTGGTGCTCCTGTGGCAGCCATATGGGCAGTGTGATGGCTAAATTTGCCTCCTCTTACATACTTTCACAAATTGCAGCTGCACACACAGCCCTCCACCATCATGGTTAGAAACGCGAACCAGAGCTATTAGCCTGAGCCCTGTATGACACCTCTTTCCAAAATGGTGCTGATGGGTAAAGTTTCAGAGAAAACAAAGTGCTAGACACTATCGAACTGACACCGGAAATTAAAACGGCCATCGCAAAGGAAGGTACCGGGAATGTTATAGAAGAAAACCCCGACCCGACCCGAAAAGAGTAATGCAAATTTGAGCTAGGCTTTCAGTGGAAGCACGTTTGATGAAGCTCAAGGTTTACCAGAAACACCACTCCTGGGTCCACCAGGAGTTTGTTTATATCTCCCAGCTTCTACATCTAATGTACTCAGATGTACCCAATTCTAACTGCAAGCCAAAAATTGCGTGTAGATGGAAGGGGGTAACAGTAGAAAGACCAGGTAACTGATGTTCAGCAATACCTTGAGCACTGTCTTGAGGTGCAGGTCCTCAAGTTCATGGGATAGCTTGAGGCTGTCCAGACAGAAACGGAAATAGAAGTATCCTGCATCAGATCAGAAATCAAAAGAAAAGCCCAAGAGCAGGGTAGGAGAGGACAGACTACACTGAAAAACAAATGGAACAATATCCTCTTTTCCTATTGTTCAAATTACATTTCTTACCAGTTCAACTCTTGTTTCCTTGTTCTTCTGCACAAATGCAAGACTTCTTATCCCTCCTTGTCTTGACTCTCATACCACTATTCTCTCCTTCCCGAGTTTGTTTCCTGCCACGCTTCTGGCAAAGTCCTTCTTCCAAATTGATAATTCCTCCTCATTTTGTTTGCTGTTTCATGCTGCCACTTGTGCTTATTGCAAGATATCAGCCTGTATCTGCTTTACATCACTCCTTTGTTTTTTGGATCACTGTCCAAGCTTTACCTCTTGGATAATACCCTAAAGTCTATGTAGAATAATATCTATCTAAAACTTCTTCCCTATATTGGTCCTGTAATTATTTTAGTATTAGACTAAATGTTCTTTAGGAGAGTCATTTCTTCTTCTGGTGTTCATAATGTATCAACTGTAAAAGGCCATCTGTTCCCAGAACACTAGAAACAACAATGGAAGAGCACACTCATACAATAATGTGGGGATATGTATCACTGGCAGCAAAATTGAAAGGCAATTATGGTAATGAAAATTGTGAACTTTCAAAATGACCAGCTTCATTATTCTTCGTGGCATCAATCCCCAAACTAGGACAATTACTTGGTTTACAATAAAACTAAATAAAAGGTGACTGATTCATTGGGCATTAGCTGTTTCAGAGCTGGCTTCGTGCTTGCTGTTAGAAGTAGCACTTGAAAAGGCATATTATGGCGAAACACCCCAAGAGTCTGGATTTCCTACTTTGACCTTGCTGCAACATTCAGCTCTCTATTGTGCCCACTCCTTCCTTTCTGGCCTTGAATCAATTTGCCATTCATTCAAAACCAGCCAATAATCAGAGGTAGCCAATTGCTTTGCTGTTTACTATCTACTCATGTCCGCCCCACAGTGATCTCCACTCGTGCCTGAACGAAGCCAATGTCCCTAAGACTGCCTTGATACTGCAGCATCTGAATCTCTGAGGATGCACTGATCGAGCAAGTGTCCTAGAAGTGAAATAAGGTGATTTAACAGAGCACAATGATAGTTCTCACAGCTAATGCTACAAACACAAACTATGTCTACAGCTTTGCAGAAGCCAGGAGATAAAAAAAGCCATGATAATTCCAACTTGTTTCTTGAGTAAGGGACAGACAACTCAAAACCCTCCAGCAGCTGACTGCTGTGTCCAGGTTCCTAACAGACTGAAGAGATTCTTGACCAGAAACCACCCATCAGTGAATACTACACTGTGTTGGTAGCACAAGGGAAGGTGTTGGTCTTTATTCTGCTCAGTGAACCAGGCTGAAACACCATTCTCTTATCTTGAAACACTTTGTGACTGTCTTCACATAAACTGATGTTGAATAAGCACCACTAAGTCAAGTTATCCTGCTTCTCAACTTGTTGGAAAAACAAATTGAACAAAATGAGAATATATTTGGACCTAGGACAAGCTTTTCCAGCCATTGAAAGTGGATGAGAATTAATCAGCAGTCCTCTCTTTTTTAATTTTTTAGACCCTGCAGAGAAAGTGACATGCAATGTAAAATGATAGCTCACTTTTCCCCTGAATTCTAAAAACAATGAACTTCTTACAGGTTCAGAAAGGCTTCAGATATGTCATTGGTCTCTGTGAATTTCTAAACCTTTTGAAAGTTTCTTTCTTACTGAAAATTCATCAGATAAAGATCCAAATTGAAGAAGGATGTTGCTGTGAGTTAAAGCATTGGACTGGGACTCAGAGACTCACATTTCAAGCCCTGGATCTGCTGTAGACTTATTTTGTGATTTTGGTTGTGATCCAGCAATGCACTTAAATTGGTGTTTAATTTAAAACCCTGGAGTAGTCCCATGAAAGTTAAGCACAGACCTAAGTCTTTGTTGAACAGGAGATTTAGTCTGTCTGAGTTCATTTCTCCAGCTGTAAAATGGGGATAATACTTACATTCTGCCATAGCTTTTTTTAACAGAAAAACTTCTGGTGCAAAAACTGTATCTTCTTCTGATCTGTGCAACACCAAAACTGACTGATGTCAGCTGGAGTCTGTAAAAATTACCAAGCTGCAGAGTAACGACAGTCAATGAGTAAGATTTTTCTCTTCTTCTGGAAGCGACACACCACTATGAAAATCTCATTTGCACGGAGCCTTCATGGGGAGGGGAAGAAGGGGCGTTTACCGGCTTCTCCTCGCTTGCGTCCTTGTGGTTGGAATGCCCCGCTCTCGCGTGGCTGCAGTCCCACCTTTTCTAGCTGCTAGCTGGGAGAGGAGTCAAGCCGCTCCTTCAGCAGCCAGTGGTGATTGCTGGCAGACAAAAGCACCGACACTAATGCTTTGGCCTGCAGCTTGGGCAGGAAAACGTACGGATCTGCAATCTTTTGTCTTATTTGTTCATATTTTACAATTTCTTCCGGTAAATGTCTTTTTTTCGCCTTTATGCTGTGTTGCATGGGGACTCCCACTGCCGCATTTGTAATTTGACAGGTCTACGCATGCTTCAAACAATGGATTGTGAAGTTGCTGTACTTTTCCAAGCATGGTTAGAACTTTTGTTCACTGAGTGAGGAAAAGTGCTCACAAGTGAGAAGGATGATTAATTTCCGCAGCAGCACTGAGAGTATGTCAGCCATACAAATTGTCAGTGTTTTACTTCAATTTAAGGCTTAAGTGAATCCTTAAAAGATCTTTTGAATATATTTTGGCTACATAAGTAGCAGGCTGCACCGTTAGGTTGCACAAGGGGCATTATAAGTAAAAGTATTTATCTTTTCTCCCCGAGATTCTTGTCTTATGCAAAACCACGGAGACACTTTGTGTCTGTGTGTGAGACAGCCTACCTGAAATTTCTCAGACAGGCCCGAGGTCTCTAAGAGCCACAACCTCTCCCTTGTTCTCCTGGCTCATCAAAGAGCCCAATGATCCAGCTTCTGCATTTGGGTGACAAGCAGGAGATTGCCAATTGTCTTGGAAATGTAAAATAAACACTTTTTCCACATATGTTAATGCCATTGTTTATTGACTACTTACTCAGCTTGGATGTAATTGGGGTCATTAGGGAAACATAAGCAGCTCAGTGCCTGTCAATACCTGACCTTTAAAATATTCAGTACATTCAGTGTTACATGGTGTTTAACAAGCTGGCCTTTTCATGTGAATGCAGCTGTTGTTGCCATGCAAGCAGGAATGAAGGTGCGGTTCCTCCTCGCAAACTTTCTTTTTTTTTTGATGTTTTTCTCTTCATCCGTGGTGTTCAAGTAACTTGGAGCTAATCTCGCCGCTGAAAACTTTGTTTCGATCCACGGTCTTTGGAAAAAGTGAAAACCGGCTTCATGAGAAAAAGAGGGGTGGGGGAAGGAACTCCGAAGCGGGGAAGTGAAAAAGGGCCAGGATACTAAACCCTGTTTAACCGAGAGCATCTTCCTCCATTATGGCACTCGGCAGATGCGAATCAGGCCTCCGCCAGGATGCCACAAGCAGAATCCCGAAGAGTGGCTCTGATGACGGAGGGGCCGTGGAAGAATCTCTCATCAGCAGGCCATAAAGGCGGAAGCGCAAGCTATCACTAACGTGCAGATGTTATCAGGATGTGACTTCAGCACAGCTATGCATCCCGATGGAGAGACAAAACTGCAGATGTTTAACGCATTATCGTGGAAACTAACTGCAAACCATTCTATTTTAATTATTTAAATTTTACACAAAAGAGATATTCTATGTCTTCTGCCTCTATTGCCGGAGTGCAAGCAAACAGTTTCTGTAAATAAAAGTAAACAACTTTTTCACCGAGCTAATTAAAGCTGTTAATATTTCTGAGCAGGCTGATAGATAAAAGTTTCCATTTAAAATTACTCTTTGAAACAAACAAACAAACAAAAAGAAAAGCCCAGACATCCTGCATTCAAAGAATGAAATAAACAATGCTATTCTGTTTTAACACAGAAGTAACAAGAAATCAGATTACGTTCAGACAATGCAGACATATTTTTACAATGTAGATCAGGAAGAAGAACAAAATAGAAAGACAAAGTGGGAAAACGAGTTTAGAAGATAAATGCGAAGTCCGGTAATTTTAAATCAACATTAGCTGTGAAGCGTGAAGCACAGCAAGAAAGCAGTTGTACAAACTTTAGCCCTTGTGAGTGATTTTATCTACTGAGCATGACTTCTCTGGATGGCTCTTTGCACATTCTTCAGCCTCAGAAATTTCTGATTCCCGGGAAGCAAGTAAAATTGTGATGGAGGGGTTGGGAGCACGAGGCAAAACTGCGAGACCACAAGATCTCTATAGAGAGTAAGAATTAGCTTTTTTTTAATTTTTTTTTTTGTTGTTGTGGCTGAATTTTCACTTCGACAGGCTGTGCTTGCCGCCTTCTAAAAAGCTGGAAGTCGCAGGTTCGAGTGACATTCTTGGATGTGAGGATCACTTATTTAATGCATAAAATAAATAAATAAAAATTTAAAATATTAAAATAAACCAATAACCCAAAACAGCACAGTGAAGTCAAATACCTTTGGTGCTGTTCCCTCGCCAGACGGTATGATTGCCTTCAATATTCTATCGATTGTTTTGTTCCATAACCAGCTGGGAGTGAGAGCCGTGGCTGAAATAGGTCAGTTTACTAGTGCCCTCTTCTGCTTTACACCGGTCTCTGCTGCCCTCTCCTAACCCCTGCTCTCCCTCCAGCAGTTTCTGCTCTCCCTCTCACTGATCCAGCAGGACCTTGGCCCCCTCAGGTCCCTCATGTCAAACAAGCAGGCATCTACCGTGTTACACGGCCTGAAGGTGACTGCGCAGGGAAAGGGAGGGCGAGGGAGGGGAAGAAAGTCCTTGGAAAAGCAGGATGGCATCCCTCAGCAAAAATACATCAATCACACCAGTCCAGCTATCTCAATTAACCCTTAGTTAAGCTGGGACCTCCTGGAGAAACTGAAAAGAGTTTGAGGGAATAAGAGATGCTATCTGCCACAAGGATTACCACTCTACACGCGGATCAAAGACAATTCCACATTTTACCCTAGTGATTAGCTGTAATTAAATAAAGTAAGTCTGTTTAAACTTCATTAGCAGCAAGACGTTTGCTACAGCAGAGTGGGCACAAATCATCCATTCTTAATTAAAAGATAATCCACAGGATGACCATAATCTTCTTCTAAAAATACACCATTTCCCCCTGAAAGATTTCTTCATCAAATAAGGATAAATAACAGTTTCTCTGTGTTTAAGCTATGAAGGAATGGGTGCTCCTTCCCGTTTGCTTGAGTGAATGCTGAATGTGCCTGATAACATCACTTTGGCATGCTATTATCTAAAATGGTAGAATACCTCACTTCAGCAAAGTCTGACATAAATCTTTGAAAACAAAGACATTGCATATGTATGAGCTGAAATAGATATGACAGTGTTGGCACATTAATATTCCTGTCACTGGGGGGTTTCAAACTTTTAAGGAGATGATATCAATGAATTCAGGCTGCAGCTGGTGGAAGAGGGCAATGTACTGTAGGACAATTATTAATTAGGTACAGCCAAATATATTGAAAAAACACAGAATAATGTCCGAAGTAGACCACAGTGCAGACTTTCAAGAGCAATTAAGATGGACAGAAATCAAGACCCCCCCTGAGCCCTGCTGCTACTCGGTTCTGGGAGGATCAGCCCTAATCAACAGCAAAAGGACATCTCCCTTTCTACCGCTGCGGTCTCGGCGGTGGTGCACAGACAACACATGTTTTCGATTATCCCATAACAGCCCTCACGAACAGTAACTGCAGCCCCTAACTGAACAGTTCTCAGCCCATTTGCATGTGGTCTGAAAATCTTTGTAATGTAGCATGATTTGGGGATATTCAGTTGGGGTTTTCTTATTGCTTGATGTGAAAAACATCCACTTCACCCTGAGGTGAGAGGTGGTAGAGAGTGTAGGAGTAGATGTTAGGAAAGAAAGCAACATGCCAGCTTCTCCTCAGCAACAAAAAAAGCTGGAAATTTTCTATTCTGTTCCGAGGAGCAAGAAAAAAAAGTGCAAAACCTCTTTATTTATGGTCCTTTTGGTTACTATATACATAGCTTCCTCAGCTCTGCCCTTTGTGATGGGAATACATCGACAAACTGCAGGAATTGGAGATCACAGGCGTGAAGATTGCAAGACCTGCAGGGCAGAGGCGGTTTGCTCAGTGATGGTACCCTGTATGCCTTTTGGTTCATAAAAGTAAATGACGAACATGAAAGCCGCTTAATCAGCAGAATCAAATTCATGTTAGAATCTAATCGAGGATCAAAACTCGTGCTTGAATCTGAATATGATTCTACAGATGGTTCTTTTCATTATTTTTCATCTTAACGTAATGCAGAAAGACTTGCAGGCAGTGACCACACAGCCTGCACTAGTCCAGTGACGAGCTGACCTTCAGGTATGGGACAGAAGGCCTGCTTAAAAGCTTCTCCATGTACAGCTTTTTCTTTGTTACTCTTTAGCTCTTTCTCTTTCTTTTCTTTCTTTCCTCCTTTCTTTTCCTCTCCTTCCCCCCACACTGTTTTGCACCTATGGTGGGGCTGGTCTGAGCCCTGACACCTGACATTCAGTAACCTCTCAGCAGTCATGGACAAAGGCCTAAGAAAATTCCTCTTTCACAAACAGGCATGAAACTAGCTCCAGATAAAGGCATCTCAAACACACTTGATGACAAGTCAGCTCTTTTAGGCTATTACAAGAGAGCACTGCTCACCTCCAAATATTTTTAGACTTTACTAATAAAATCCTGCAGAGGTGCTTAGGTCAGTGCTTTCAAAACAACTAGAAATACATCTGTGCTTTGGTTTTGATTTAACTCTTTTATTTCACTAATGCTATCTGTCATTTCCTGCGTGTGTCAGCATTGTTTCTGAATGGCAAAAACGTCACGGATACACCATGCAAAAAAGAAAGAATCTTGTACCCTGCTATGATAAGCAACACCGCTCTGAAAAGAAAAGCAAAAATTACACGTTGATAGATTATCTGGCAACTGCAAGGTATTATATTTGCTATGGTCTTACACCAAGGCAGGGGCAGTCAACAGCAGGAGCAGTACTGCTCACACCACTCCCACCCATCGCTCCATTCAGCTCCTGATTCCTTTGCAGCTCTAGAATCTGATTTTGAAATAAGGTTAGATTAAAGTTTGAAATTCTGGGCTGAATTCTGTGTATCAGTGGACCGCGTGACGCCACTTTCCTTTACCTGAAGTGGCATTTTATGTCTCCAGGCAACAAGGCACCTAAATGCAGGCATAACTTTAAGCACATGTGTAAACCCATCGAACTCAATGGGACTACTGCTCGGGCTTAGCTTCACGTACTTACATGTATGCCTTGAAGAACCAGGGCTTTACATATTAATCCACACGAGGAGAGGTGAGGTACGCCTACGTGAGGTGCATGGGCAAGTGCAAGGTCCTGCATGTGGGTCGGGGTAATCCCAAACACAGGTACAGGCTGGGCGGAGAGTGGCTTGAGAGCAGCCCTGAGGAGAAGGACTTGGGGGTACCGGTGGATGGGAAGCTCAACACGAGCCAGCAATGTGCGCTTGCAGCCCAGAAAGCCAACCGTGTCCTGGGCTGCATCCAGAGCAGCGTGGCCAGCAGGGTGAGGGAGGGGATTCTGCCCCTTTACTGCGCTCTCGTCAGACCCCACCTGGAGTCCTGCGTCCAGCTCTAAGAAGGACATGGCTGTGTTGGAGCGGGGCCAGAGGAGGGCCATGAAGATGATCCGAGGGCTGGAGCACCTCTCCTACGAGGACAGGCTGGCAAAGGTTGCCCAGAGAAGCTGTGGCTGCCCCCTCCCTGGCAGGGTTCAAGGCCAGGTTGGATGGAGCTCTGAGCAACCTGGTCAAGTGGAAGATGTCCCTGCTCATGGCAGGGGGGTTGGAACCAGATGGTCTTTGAGGTCCCTTCCAACCTTTACCATTCTATGATTCTATGATTCTATGACTTTGTGAACATTGAAGTGTCTTGGGAGTAAGATATTTTTCCTAATTACTTCAGTACTCCTCTTTCGAGAAATTACAACAGTAAACTCTAGTGAGTCTTTAGGAGCTATTCATAAAACCCAAAAGATTTTATAACAGAACAGCTGAAACCCACTACAGCTTACTATCAGAAAAAGACAGACCAGAAAAAAAACTTTCCCAAAGCCCGGTTTTCTTTTTGACCAAAAATCAACCTATTGTTTGTCAAAGAATTCATTCTACATTAACTAGTCAAAATATTCCTGGTATGGAACCAAAGATATTCAGTGAGCAAAGAAAATGAAGTCACTGGATCCTTTAAAAAGTAGTCTTTCATGTCACTTCATTGCAAAAATTAATGAATTACAGCCTCTTCTTCTGCTTCCCAGTGCATATTTAGGATAGTTTAGATGATTCTGGAATGGCTGAAATACTTCACCGCCTACTGTAGAATGTACTCATGAAGGAAAAAAAAAAAGATATTTACTGCTGCAGTTTGATTACATGGGTTTTGTACTGCCATTCAGGACCAAGAAAAATGTAGATTGTGTTTAAAGAAATAGCAGCAATATGTTAGAAAACGTTTATATAATGCAAAAGTTACATGGACAATATCTAATCAGATAAAAACAGAAATCCAATCCATATATATGGATTTTAGTACAGTATGAAAATTCTGCAAATCCTCTGATAAAAACAAACTAATAAAGTTGGCTTGTAAAGTGAACTACAGATAAGCATGCAGCTATTTTCCTTATACGCATTACTTCTGAAGGTTTGCACCTATGGAAATGACATCCACGTACCCTGTTTAAACAGCTGTTACGACTAGCACAGACCTTCAGTGCCTATGTATGCTTTGGATTTCATTCTGACGAGTAAATCATATTTTTTCCTCTTTTCATTTATGAGACTAGATTTATTATGATTTCTTCTTTCTTAAGCAATATAGATGAGAGGTCACAAATTGTAGAACCTACAATGGCTGGACCTTCCCTCTGCTTGTGTTTATATATTTCTCTGTCTGCAAAACTTCCCATCGTTTCTATTTTTTTTAAGTATATTTTAAGATACCATAGAACTACAGGACGGTTTGGGTTGGAAGGGACCTTCAGAAGACATCCAGCCCAACCGCCCTGCAGCAAGCAGGGACATCTTCAGCTGGATCAGGGTGCTCAGAGCCCTGTCAAGCCTGGCCTGGGATGTTTGCAGGGAAGGGGCATCTCCCAACTCTCTGGGCAACTCTTGCCAGGGTTTCACCAACCTCATTGTATAAAAATTTCTTCCTTATATCCAGTCTAAATCTACCCTCTTTTAGTGTAAAACCGTTACTCCTTGTCCTGTCGCAACAGGCCCTGCTAAAATGTTTGTCCCCAGATATAGCACTTAAAAGTAATATAAAATTGAGGCAGCAACTGCTGCTTTCTGTTTTGATTTTCATAAGCTTATGTGCCTACATTGTTTATTTCAATTGATCATTAAGGCCTAGATCTTACCGTGCAAGTAAATCTGCTGGGCCTCTGCAAAATATTGTTGAAGTCAATTGGCTTTCACATATGTGAAGAACCTTATCTGTGCCAATCACACTGTAAAATCAGGCAAGACACTGGAACAATTTTCTCAATCAGATATTCTTATACATATTTAAACAATGTGAATACTAATATGTTTTTATACATTTTGTAGATTACATCTCTATCTTGTAAATAGATGAATATTCCTAAATGTTTGGAAAACCAAGTATGTATACAGGAGAGACACAAAGAAAGATATAAATACAGATGCATGCATTTAATTCCGTATGACAGTAAGCAATTAAACATAACGATAACATTTCAACACTACATGTTCTTCAAAATATATCCTTTTATTTTATTGATGAATTCCTAAGAAGTGTGGATTTTTATTAGTACTAGAGAAAGAAACATTAGATGTATTCACCTGAATAGAGTAACATATGTCTGTGCTTCAAGAGAGTTTTTTAAAAAAAAGTCCTGTCTGGCTTAAAATAGTCTTGAAAGATGACTTGCCTGGATATTTCTGACAATCTTAAATTCTGATTTGCAATGCAATTTTTTTTTAAAGTTGTTATACTGCAATGTCTTCTTGCTCCTAGGAGACAGTTCAGAGCGCCTCAGCTGCCACCAAAGTTGCAATGATTCTTTATAGTAAAAAGTAATACTGCATATATAAAAATGTAATATATAATGGAGAGTCATAAGTAAGTGTTGCAGTAAAGGAGTTTTTCATTTAAGCAGTTGGAGGGTGTTTATCAGTTTACTATCTGCAGATAAATTGTTTTCTGTGCAACAATGATGATTAGCAAGTCTTCCGCTATCTTAATTCCTGTTCCCACAGAGCATAAAAAGCAAGAGAGATCCAGGCATATACTGCTTCTATATGTTTCTGATAGTATTTATTTACAATTCCAAGACCTTTAATAACAGTTGTTCTATTCCAGTAGTCTGCAACATGGTTGTGGAGAGTGAAAATCAGCATTTTTCCTAGATATAGGAATTTGCACCACTTTAGGTAAACTGCTGTAGCAGTTTGCTGTGGTTGTGAGGGTCTAAGAACATGAACAGGACAGACTCCTAGGTGATGGCAACATCTTTTGACATGTAAAGCTGTAGATATTTTGTAGGAAACCTACAGGAATTCACTTGGTCTAGGGAAATATATTTCCCTGCCTACAACTTTGTCCTCTATAAAGATAAGCCAAGGAACTAAAATTCACAACTGTATTGGAGGTCAAGAAAACATGGACTCAACACTTACTGGATACTACTATACTATAACCTCCCTCCACGTGTTTAAGGATTTCTGTTTCTCTTGTCCAAGAGAAGACTTTCTTCTCAGCCTCCCTGATGTCACCTCTACACCACAGATGTTAACCCTCTTTTCATTCAAAAGCAGTCCAATTGGTGTATACCTGTCTGGTCTCCGAGCAATCACTCTCAGGTCATATTCAGCTTTGAGAACTGCAGCTGCTGCAGACCTGAACAAGGATTGGAAAGCCCTGAAACTTGTTTAATTTTTACAGATTTACTGATTAGTCCACTACATTGTATTTGTTCTACCTAGAAGCCTTGTCTTGTCTTAGGAAAAGTGGGCACTGGGAGATTGCCAGAGTTTAGCACAAATGCTCATCCCTAAAGTCCACCTCATACTCCTGTCCACTTCAGGTCCACGATTATTTAAATCAGGCACTAGAACTTCAGTCAGGTTTTTAATGAAGACTTACATTAGGCATCATAGATCACTAGAGGTTAAGTATCTGAGTATGGCTTAGGTGTCGGTGTACGGGAACAGCTATACTGTCTGATGCGTCGTATAATAATTCAGAAAGGGTGCAGTTCAGGATGACCAGATAGTCCCTCTCCAAAGCTGTCAACATCAAGACCTTTTTGGAGAAGATATTGGTCTTTAGGGACAGTGTCAGTCATGGGGTGTGACAAGGTGAGAAGATAGATGGAGCAGTCCAGCAGACAGGATAGGTGCCTGCACCCTCGTGTGCACCAGCATGTCCCCCACCCAGGACTAGCTTTCTTGACTCAGAGCCGACATCTCGACACTATTGCTGAAGAGGGTCTTGTAGATACGTGGCATAGTGACCTTCAAGCTTTGCTGCACGAATGCTTCTGCTTGCAGCACAGACACAAACTATGCTGACCCCCTGTCCCCCTATGTCATAGTGATACTGTTGGTGTCAGGTATAAGCCCCAGAGTCCTGAGCCAGATGAGCTATCCACAGCAGCATCCTTGTTTTATAAGTGCTGCTGGGCAGCACACGTCTGTGGGTACAGCCTACCCTCACAGGTGTCCCAGTGTCCTGTTGGACCAACCACCAAACACCTTGACTGCAGGAGCTATCACCAAGAAAGGACGCTGAGACCAAGCAGAATGACAGAGCATGAAGACAGCTTTCTTTCTCCTTCTTGGCAGCTGGCTACAGGCCATATGAAGAGTAAAAACACACAGTCAAGAGCTAAACATGCAGCCTACTGCCAGAAAGGAATCTGAAAAAACAAGAAGCAAGGGGACTGGTTGGAACTCCAGAAGTCACGCAGGGCAATGAGACCTAACAGACCATGGCAAGACAGAAGTGAAAGTCATGTCCCTAGGGACAACTGTGCCAAGGAAATATTGACCCTTGAAAGTCAGCAAAAACTTTTCAATAATTCAAAAAGAAAACTGAAACAGCAAGGACAGAAGCTGGAGGCAAGACTGAAGCTTGAGACGGAAGAGGCAGGAGAAATCCATCCATGTTTGCAAGGCTGGGAATCAGGCTTCAGTTGCGACGCCTTATTGGATCCTTTTCTTACTGGAAAATTGTTGTTTATTATTTGTTGTGGTCTTTTTTTTTTTTTTTTTTTTTAATCAAGGCAGTGAAAGATGAGGCACTGAACTTAGTCTAGCCCCTGTTTCTGGTTGTTCGTGTACACACACACACACATATATGTACGTATAAAAATGTACATATACACTTTAACAGTGCGTAGAGATGAGGTGATATGTTTGGATACTCCCTCTTTTCTGGTTTATTAGTTACAGAATAATTTTACACATTCTATTATTAAATGCATAGATTCATCACTTATGCCCCTCATGCACTCAGACAATCTCCACCAGTTTTTGTGGGGCTCAGAAAGGAATTTGGGGAAGGATAGCTTTGCAGTCCTATCTGTCAGATGGAGGAGGGCACTCTGTGTGAAGGATTGGGTATGGCATAAAGACATTTCCTAGAAGAGTGGAGGATGAAACATTCAGGGGTGAAAAACGGGCAGAGACATATCAGTGTTGACAAGAGGGCTGGGTACGGATCTCGTGGAAAAGGGTTTGGCAGTGAAGGAAACTGTGCGGAGCACAGACTGAGACGGGGATGGGAATCTGTATTCTGCCATATACATCTGTCTTTGAAACATCTCAATTACTTACGAGGAAAAAATGAATTTTCCATTGCTGCTGCTAACCTTTTCCACTTCTTTCTCATTACAGTAAGTAAACAACCTTAAATGGCAAATCCTACAGTTCGCAGAGTAGGGTACACTGCTGAGCTGTCGTTAGGAAAATACAGTACAAGTGTGTTAACCGGCACATATCCCTAACAGCGCCTAGAATTTTTGTCTCTTATGCAATTCTCAGTTATAAAGTATATTGGCAGGATCCAGCCAACAGCAAAGGCTGCAAAAGTCTGCTTTTTTTCCAATACTGAGCTTTTAGTCTAATTGCTTATTTGCAGTCTCAGCAAGCCAGAGAGAAGAATTTTATCCTCTTTGGCTTGTTTCTGAATACTAACTAGCCAGCCCAGTCAAGGCTCTCTAAAGAGTGAAACTGCATGAGAGACACACTGCATTTGACACAGTCAGGAGGCAAATGAAAGAGCAAAACAAAAGTCTATTCAGGGCTGAATCCTCTGATATACTCACCCATCCCCCATCTCCTTTAAAAATAAAGAGAAAAGAGAAAACTCATGAATCCATGGCTGAATGCCTGAGGTTGTCAGAATAAAGGACAATGAGTGACAGCTGACTGTCAGCACAATTCTCAGAGTCTGAGTTATCACTTTTTGGCATTGTTCAAATAGGAAAAAAGCGTGCGTGCTTAACGAGGAAATATCGCAGGAGCACTTTGTGAGGGGCTGTGCTCAGACCGGCTGCAAACAGCCGAGAAAGCTGCAGTTCTACACGGATTTTTCCCTTACGAGTATATCGCTCTGTGAAATCTTCCCAAATGAACTCATTAAAAACTTCTCCCAAGCACACTGGCATTAGGTGATGCCTTAAGACAACAGGGGTCAGAAAACTGTATTCCTTTAAGGAAATCAGGCCAGGCATACCCAAAGCTGAGACAACTTATGCATTCATGACACAGTTGTCTACCTGTTGGTTATTTACAAAAACCCACACCCATGAAGGCCAATCTTTAAACATTTCCTGCATGTTCAACTTGTTTAGGATCTCTTTGCAAGCTTATTTTTTTCCTGCAGATTTGCCTACACTTTCATCTTCACTGACTGCCTTAATCCTCCAGTCTTTGTTGTTCCGATGCGTGATCAGCTTGTTTTTAAGTCACTTCTACCCACATTTGTTAGTGCTGAAACATTACTTTAGGCTTTTACATCTCCATAAATCCATACAAATGATGCACAGGTTTTCTTGGGAAAGGTTGAAAAAGCTAAAGCAGGGAAGATTTTAAGGTTATTTAAATAATGCGTTTTAAGTTGGCAGATATTTAACTGCATGGTTTATGTGCTGAAAAGAACTACCTGAGCAGAGCGACAGCTCGTGACAGAGAGACCCTGGAATGACAGGGTTTTTGGTAATTAAAATAGATCTGGCCTGTACTCAAAGCATTAGCTCACTTAAGCCTGTTGACCATCTGTACTAGAGAGGCATTGATTTTATCCTCAGCTCCACGGGTCTGTCAGGGTCCATAACAACCGCAAATAGGACCAAGTGCCTAGGTCTTGCCCCACTAGGCACAAGGGCTGCTCTGAAGTGTGGTCATCCCTGAGAAGAAGGACGTAACCGAGAAGTGGGCGGTGAGAGGGACCGAGACGCTGATCTGTATCACTCTACACGTTAGCAGAGCACCGTTATGGGAGTGCTCAAACTGTGGTTACCACCCCAGCAGGTGTTACTGTATGTTATGAATCTTTAGAGAGAAATGAAGAAATGCGGGAGGGAGTGTCATTGAAATGCAACAAGAAAAACAGGAGGAAGTTAATTTGCAGATTTCATTTTTTTTTCCCAGCTAGAAGAGAGAGATTTCTGTAGCTGACAGAGATGGTATTTAGAAGTTTCAGACTTTGCATAAAGCCAGTAAAATAAACACCTACAAACAGAGGATGTTTGTAGATAGGGTTGTAGAGAAAGTTATTTGTCTGTTTCCATGATCTGTCTCTTCTCTGGAAAAAAAGACCGTGTTTTCAGGGTAGGGGACAAAAATTGCACAAAACCCTTGCTCCTTTGCTCCACAGAGCATGGACCTGCAGCTGAACTTTGCAGCTATTCTTCTGTCTGTGCTGACACCAGCATCTGCTGATCTGTGTGTGTATAAATGTCAAGTGTATAAATGTATAAATGCTACCCTGCTATGAAGAATATGAATATTATAAAAAAACTACCAGCTGCAACAAAACACAACCTTTTTTATAATGGATGTGCCCAATCTTGCTGGCTAGGTGCAATGATTTGCAAAGACTTTTTGAAGGCTTTGTTGCACGAAAGACATGGAGAAGGGGCTTTTCTAAGGCAGCATTGTGAAGTTACACGAATTGTTCATGAACAGGTTCTGACAGCCCAGGAGGACTCTTAGTCATAAGATGCACTCTCCAGATGTCACGTAAGAAGTTTCTGGAGAAAGAAGAAGGAAACGGACAAAGATATCCAAGGGGAAAAAGAGGAATCTTATTTGTGAATTTTAAGAACTTTCAGTTTCCACTAAAAGACACGTTACTTTTTCCTGATCCTTTAATAACATTCTGGTACCATCTAAGGTAAGAACTGTTGCTGCAGACTTAAATTTTTAGGATTTTTCTTACTATTCTAATGATTTTGAAATAGCGGAATGCCTGCTAAATGTAAAAACCACTGTGGGTTGCAGGAGAAAGAAATCTATGAGAAATTAATAGAAAAAGAAAACGTAAATGTAAACTGGCTTCAACCCTATGTGAATAACCACATGGAAAGGAATAAAATTAATAACCCTGCTACAAGTCCTGTGAAGACAAAAGAAGCTCTGCCTCTCCTACTCTAGTCTTGGCATTTACAGAATGACAAATAATTTGGTATTTTGCCTGATTACAATCCTTTCAAACTTAAGCATGAAACTTGGTTAGCTAAACTAGCTGTCCAGAATCCCCTGTCTCCCTCTCCGGTTGTTAGATAGGCTTTCCCAGTAGCTAAGCTAACTATTTCAATTTTAGATGTCCTTTTGCAACAGAATCTCTGCCCCCTTTGACTGAAGAGTGAATTTAACTTACACGTAGAAATATGGAAGTTACAGACTGAATTTCCTGCCCATGTTCAGGGATAAAACGGGATGACGTAAGTTTCTGCTAGGTATTTAAGGTTGCTTGTTCTTCCAAAATCTTTGAGTCAAGGGGACCTCAGGATGGTGTTGCTGCTGGTGTTTCCCATAGAGCAAAGAGCCTGTAGTCCTCCCTTCCTCAACAGAGACTTTGTTCAACTTCTGAAGAGATGAAGCAGTGTTCCTGAAAATCCTTGGAGGCATGGGGCTTCGGTAAATTTTTGTGAGGATTTGCATATCTGTGGTAGCAGAGACTCGATACACAGACATAGAAAAACATACTTTGTAGAGCAGTTAATGCCAGCATATTACTCATCTCACACACAACAGGTACACCCATTCACCATTGCTCTCTCTAACCTCAAGAAAATTTTTATATCTCTGGGCAGTTTCAAGGAAGTCAGAAAAGTGGCCACCAGTCTCTAAAGCAACATGGACCTGCAGCCTATAAAATAAAATGAACCAGGTTTTGACTCCCAGGTAGTTAGGGCTGATAAACTTGCCAGACAGTGGAACTTTTGTTTTAAACCTAAGAAGGGAGATGGAGACCATAGAGCTTAGTGGTAGGGTGTATTTTCTATTGTTTCTCCATTTGTGAAGAATTTACTGGGGACCCAAACCCTGAAGGTGTTTGACTGGTTTTGCTTGCTTTCATATCAATGTTCTTACAACCACAGGTATGGAACTATACATAATATTTTCAATTTTGATAGACAGAGTGTAGTGTATGTTCCTGAAATTTTTCTCCTTTTACATGGGTACCCTGATGATAAACATGCAATCACAAGAGATTTCTGCAGGAGTAGCTTAACCTGTGGGATTTCTTCAGTTGCGTTGTTTGGGTGTGCTGGTTTGTTTTTTTTTTGTTTTTCCAGGAGTGATGGGAGATGTATGGGAAATGAGAATGAAATCCCAGTTGTAGAGCCAATGCGGACACTTACCTCATTAGGCTTTACCTCACACTTCACAACTTTTGTCTGCACTTTTTGGTGCATTAGAAGGATATTAGCAGCTCCAGAAGTTGACTGTTTCACCAGTGAAACGAGAATGTAGGAATGAGAATGCATCCTGTCACTCTGCAAGCTGACATAAGGCACAAAAGAGAAATTTGAGAATATATTATTCTAAGAAATAGAAAACAGATAGATCTCCTGAGACCCTGTCCATAGAGAAAGCCTGAGAAAAATCTCTAGATGTAAGTAGGCTTATCTTCTTTGCCTTTGCCCTGAGAATATGACTGGTAATCAAGATGTATTTCCTGTTTTGGCGGAGCTTCCTGATTGCTGTAGGCACATTCATCACCCATGCCAAAGCAGTTCCCTCCATTTCTTCAAAACTTACTGTCTAATAACTTTCAGAACAGGATTAGAGCTTCCCAGGCTACAAAAAGCTTTAACTTACTTCTGCTGATCAGGGTATTTTACAAGTTATTCTTAATCTCAGGAGAGTGGAAGAAACGTTCAGTCAATCTTTGAAACATCTGTTTCCGGGATATATGGAGCGCGTGTACATAGTCTTACATCTCTAAGACTAGACTGATCTCTCCTGTCTATAAAAACTCAGCTTCCCAAGAGACAGACGCGCAATCAGTGGGAGCTAGGCTCCCAAATACATTTGTGGAGCAAGTTCTATTAGTAATTGTGTTATATATCATCCCTGCTTCCTCAAGTGGATGACGTTGCATTCCCTAAATGCCTTTCAGCATTTGGTAGGTTACTCCCATGCTTGCATCTATGTAGAGTGACCAAAGGAACACCAAAGGTCAAAACAATAAAAAGACCTTGGACCTTTGGATGTCAAAAGGAGCAAGCTATTTCTGGACACAGAAGTGCTATAGATATCCTTTTGGACTAGAGTATGCATGGACTGTCAAGTTCTGCAGAATTCACCCTTTTTCATCAGCCACTACTGGAGTGGAATAAAGTCCATGTATCTCACAAGCAATTCAAGATCTCACAGGATCAGCCCAGCATGGGAATATGGCCCTGATAAAAGTGTAAGTTCTCTGAGTACCAACTCATGAACAGGCTCCAGAAAAAGAACACAGATACAGATGGAACTGGTGAATACATAGCTCTTTAGACCACTTCTGAAAAACTAAGCTTTTTAATATGGTTTCAGTTTGTTTGTTTGGGGCAAAATGATTTGGGAGCTTTTGTGTTTTAACGGCCCATACAAGGATAAGCAAGTGACAAAATACTACGGCAAATCATTACTATTTTAACTATCTAATGAGAAATCTAGATAAAGAAAACCACAAGTTTTGAATACACTTTTATAAAATTAATTCCTGATTGTAAAACACGTGCTAATACAGTTCAAAGGTATCATCAAAGGAGAAGGCTAGTTTTGCTATGAGAGCACCGCACTTAAATTCTTCTTTCAGTCTGTGCTTCCAACAAAATATAAACATGTGTTGAGTATCTTATACAGCACCTAGTGTCTTGGCTGAAAATAATGATAACATAGCTCTATTAAACTGATGGAGTCCTATGCTTACATTCCAGTTTGACAGCAAGATCCACAATTACCTCTTTTGCATAGAGGTAACAAGGAACATGTCAAGAGGCTGTTTGTTTTTTTTTTGTTTTGTTTTGTTTTAATCAGTGAAACCTGTACAACAGACCTGTTAGATGAAACCTTTTACCAGGTAGGAATTTTTCTACCCTTTTCTATTAAAATGGGAGATCACCAGGTAAGAGTGGTTGGACTAAGATTTGTTAACAAAATGTATAAAAACTCTTTCTCTGCTTTGGTACTTGCTGAGTAAGTCGGACTGCTCTGAAAATACACCTTGAAATGGGCTGTGCAGCAAGGAACAGAAGTCCAGCAAGTGGAAGCAGATAGTCAGCTAGAGGAAAATGGAGATTATCCATAAAATTAATCTCAATGGTAGAATAAAAAACATGAAAGAAAATGGATTATTTTCTTTTCCCTCTTCTGTACAGAGAGAAGGCTCCGAAGGACCAATGATTGATTTACAATTGGTAAGTTTCGGTTATCCTTTTGTTTCCAGACTTTTAATTTTTGGATTATGATATCATTGAAAAAATTGGTTATGTTTACCCAAGTATGGGGACTAAATTAAGGGCAAGTTTTAATCAATGACCACAGTCATTCCTTATGGCTATATTTTAATGCAAAACACCAAGCCAACCTTTTCCAGGGAGGTGTGTTTGTACTCAGTGAGAAATAGTGAAAGTGTTTTGTGAAATTAAATGGGAGGACCACTTTGGCAGCAATCTTAGGCAGTGGATCCGCAAAATGTGGATAACTGGAGTAAAAACATCAACAAGAAGTAAATATTTTTGACATTTACTGCTGAAAGTTTTTCCAGTTTTGGCACAAAGTTAATGTTTTTTATTTGTAAACAGAATCTATGGCCTGGAAATCAACTTACAATTTCGTTACTAGCAAGTATTGCTTGTCAACATCTCATCTACTGGAGCAGACTAAAACCATCAAACTCATTTTCTGTGGTTACTAAACAGCAGTTGGGTGGTAGCAACAGACTCCAGACCAGATTAGAAATGGAGGCTAGCTGTGAAAGATACTCATTCTTGTCATCAAACCCTTGCATCATCCACACCTGCAGTTTTGCTTCCCATCAGGTCAATTTTAAGAAATGTGTTTTCAGTGCCCTCTTGGTCACTGTTTTGTTCCTGAAGTAACCAATAAAGGTAAAAATAAGTCTGAAAATATGAAGAAACTTGTTGCCCCTGGTATGATGATTATGTGTATGGCAATCAGTGAGCAATGCAGAGAAGACATGTTGACAGTCCAACATGGTCTTCGGTGATAAGCATTTGAACAATGGGACATGCTCAGTTCACAAACGGTTGATGTTTTGAGTGAGAGAAAGAAATAAGCAGGAGTTTTCTCCTTAGGAGTCTTATTTCATATTTTGGTATAATTTGCCAGTTTTTTGTTTTCTATTTGAATAGCCAGTAGGCAGCCATTAGGGACACAGGCTCATCAAATGGGCAATAACAACAATAAAGTTTATGTATCTTGGCTGTCATCTACTCCAAAAACCTGTGGAGTTCTCTGCTGGAATAAAGAACCTGCAAAAGCACAAAAAATAATTAGCTTTTAAGGACTTGCCTGCTGAAAAATGCAGAAAACTTGTTTTATTTAAGAACAGCATAAGAGAAAGGCAGGGAATAAATTCATTGCTTGGACTGTTTGGAACATCACATGCAAAATCTCATGTTCTAGAAATGGACATTGCAAAACCTGAACCATTTTGCTTTCTTGAGAAAAAGCCCATCGTTTTCTTTTGTTAAGTTTCTGACATGATAGTGGCATGACAGTACTGATCTTCCTCACTACTATTGGAAATGAATGGCTTGAATTCTCTTTAGATAATATGTAGTATTTCTCAGGAAGTGGCCAAATATTTCATTAGCTATTTATCATTTTAAAAGGTCTTTTTAAACCTATATTTTATGTTCTGTGTCAAAGGTTAAGTAAAGATGGATAGGCTTTTTTGAACTCACAAAGAAAAATTAATGTGTCTTGATGCTTCTATGTAAACCATCATAACAATAAACTACTTTGCAATGTGTTCAGTCCCAGATAAATTATGGCGTTTCAGCATTGTCCTCCTTCTACAATTACACATAAACATGCACACATGCATGCTTACTTTGATGTTCATATGTATATTCTTATTCTTATATAGATCTAAAAATGAATAACTAGGAAGATATTTACATTATTGGGTCAAATGTGGAAAATAAGCTATACAAGAAAGAAACTAAATTCAAAACAGTGGTAATGACAAAGTTAAATAGATATTTACCTATACATTCCTTTCCTTTCAATTTAACATCAGTGCACATGCATAAAAAACTGCCCTGGCTGGGGCGCTGAGTAAGTCATATGAAATGCTGCTCTGGTTCCCTGCTGGTTTACAATCCTAGCTTTTCAATGCAGAGCTGCTATTCAGACTTCAGTACTTGTCTGAAGAGCTTTGTGTTGTCTTTGGGTGTTTAATACTTATAACAAGGCACTTTCATTAAGTGCAGTCCAATTTTAAACATTCTGTCCATTTATCTGAGCCCTCTGTAAATGTCTGAAGGAGACCAGCTGACTGTTCATACTGACTCACCTAGATAACATTTCTTAATTTTCTTCTGCTTCTCATCAGCTTCAGACTTTGTAAACAAGCTCCCTTTAACAAAGTCTCGAAAGGGCAGATGTTTAGCAAAGCCTACATTACAAAAACATTTCAAAGATTTATTTTATCTCCTGTTTAAAGTGGAATACACGATGTCCCTTAAAGTACTGGATCTCTTCAATTTGCTGTAAAAGTGTGAAAGTATTCTATAGTTCATTGTCAACCAGCACTGACAATTTTTTTTCTTCCTGGAAGAACTTCTAGATCATTTCAGAAGTGTTCTCTAGACGGTTTGAATTTAAAAATCCTTTAATTTATACTGGGAGTCTGAATCATATAAATTCCAAAACATTCCTATTTCTGGAACCTCCCACTCAGGGAATCAAAGTTTTCCTTACGCTTCATATTTTCCCAAGGAAAGATGGTATGAAGAATGTTTGTTTTCATCTATGAATAAGAAGAAGTTATTCTCAGTACCTTCAGACAATCACTTCATTATTAAAAAAACAAATATTCTCCAAAATATGTATGTTGTACAAGCTAAAGTATGTGTTTGTTTGAAAGATTCACTTTATCTTTGCTCTGTCTTTGAATAACTCATTATCTGTCTGACCACACACGATACTACAGGCTAAGCAGTAGAAGGATGAATATGCTTTGGAAGATCTAACACTTGGCTATGATGTGTATGAATAGTAAGAAATACTTCTTTAGAACCAGTGACTGCACTAATGCAAAGAATCAAAGACCTGCATCAAATCTAAAAAGATATACACTTGACAAAGTCTCTGTTTGGAAATCCAGGACCTCATTTCATGTACATGAAGCAGTGGGGGGAAAAAAAAAAATTAGTACCCTGTAGAAGAAACTAATTTTTCCTGAATTCTTTTATTATTGCCTTTCAATTTCTGACTAGACTTAAAGTAACAAAGGATCAGTTTCTTTCTGGGGTCTCTATTTTTTGTGTTTCTGATTTTAGTCACAACACAGTAACACAGCGCAAAAAAGTTATGAGCAATAAAGTGCAACATAAAATAAACATTTCTGAAATTTAAAAAAATTAAGGTTCATTTCTGGAAGTGTTAACGAAAAAGCAGCTAGATTTTCTCTAGCCGTTCACACAGTTCCTTTCCTTGGACTAAATCCTTCTTGCTGGCATCTCTTACAACCTCCTGGAGCTTTTAAGAATGGCTCAGGTCAAACACGACAGCAAAAGATCTCGGTCCACCCATGCTCTGGCTCCCATTTGTACAGCACTCTGCTTACTTCTGCTGCGGGATGCAAAGGAGAGCATTGCACTGTGAATGCCTAATGTCTCCATGCTGGAAAAAAGCAGAATGTACTCTAATACTGAGCTTGCCTCTAGCTGTCTGGCTCAATAGACGTTTTTAACTGTACTGAGGTGCAGGAATTGTTTTACACCCAGTTTTACGCTTAGCCCAGCATTATTTCCCACTTTGCAAAAGGTTCCAGAGATGGATGAGTGGGGCATATTGTCAGGAATATTGATTTTATTTTAACATACCTTAAAAATGGAGATGAATGATGCGGAAGTGTAAAGCCAATAGATGGAAGATTGACTTCATATATTCACGGCTATGTGAAGAAAGTAGATCGTAGGCCATTTTCCATTGTCGCCTGAATTTCTGCAATTCCATTACCCCAATCTGGATCCTGTTTCTCCTTCACAAAGGTCTTTCATCCTAAGGAGTGCAGGTAACAGTGCTACTGTCACCCTTGTCCCTATCCCTGGGAAGCTGAGGGCTCACCTCATATGTAGCCAGGATTCCCACCACCCCGCTTTGGGACTCTGTATGGTAGTAGTGGCTAAATGATACCTTCTGAGTTTACATGGCAAACATACGGACTTTGTTGTCAATTTAGTTTCAGCTGTGAATTTGCAACAACACCGCCAGATAAGAAAACATAGGATAACCACAACTATATATTTCTTCCTCCAGATAGAAATTATTGGAGCAGACCTAGCTGAAGCCTTTTCCTTTTTCAGTCTGCGTGCTTACTTAGATTCACCCACAGCTAAAAACGATGTGTGTTTCTGTTTTCCAGCTCCTCCTTTGGTATCCGCCCCATGGGTCACTGATGCTCTCTGCAGTCCTCCCTGCTATCATCTGTCGCTGCAGATGAGGAGAAAAGGAAAAATGCTCTGTGGCACAACTAAAGCTGCATCAGGGCACAGGCTGCCCAGGGAGGTTGTGGAGTCTCCTTCTCTGGAGATATTCCAGCCCCGCCTGGACAAGGTCCTGTGCAGCCTGCTCTGGGTGACCCTGCTTCGGCAGGGGGGTTGGACTGGGTGACCCACAGAGGTCCCTTCCAACCCCAACCATGCTGTGATTCTGTGATTCTGTGATTCTGTGGTTCTGTGACTCTGTGATTCTGTGATTCTGTGATCAGCTCTCTGCCATGCGGTGGATGGAGAAGAAGTGTAGTGGGCGTCTCATTGTCAGAGAGCAAGCTGTTCTCTGCTCCGGTATTCCTCATGTATATCGAATTAAGCAGCACAAAAGGGGATGTGCAGAGAGAGATGTGATGTGCATCACTCCTCACATGGAGGGAGAGCAATTTTCTCCATCCCTTGTAAGGTGCGTATAGAACAGATAGACGTGATAATGGTAGATGCTGAAAGATAATACCTGTAAGATAAAATATGTGCATCTGTAGCCCAAGAACCAATAGCTGATCAAAAATGGGGAAAGGCGTATGAATTAACATTCATACTTTTTTAGGCCTTCTATGTTTTCACTGGTGCAAGACAACTTATTAAAACACTTGGAGCATTATTTTTGATATGTATTCTGTCTCTGGTACATTAGACAATTAATGCAATATAAGATTTCTTCCTCTGGATTGCATATTAATCAGACATATGAGAATAGTTAACATTCTATGGTAAAGTAAAAAATTTAAAATAATTAAAAATTCTTAAGTAACAAAACAGAATATTTGGGGTGCAATGAAGATAAACTAATCATACAAATTCAGGCATTTATAATGAAAAGAAGAAGTTGAAATGATGGGCAACATTAATAAAGGGGAGTTTAGATGTCATTTATAAAACTGAGGAGAAGAAGGAGACAAATGTTGCTTTCTGTTTGCCTATAGCCTAGTGATTATCTGCTAAAAATGAGACATGGGTTTCCTTTGTATCTAACAGAGGTTTAACCCAAGTCTGGAGGCTCTCAGGGACTGCCTCAAACCCTGGGGTATAAGATATTTTAGGATCTATATATACTAATTTGCATATAGTAGTGATTATTAGTTGGAATAGTAAATGACCTTTTTATGCACAAGAAAAACTGAGAATGACAAACCCAGGACTGTCCTGCAGTCCACAGACTTATTTTTTTCACACAAGGTAAGAAGCCAACGTCTGGATTCACGGCCCAGTTCATACACCTCACTTCATGGATGTGGGTTGAGACCTCCTGTTTCCTACTGATGTTCCCTACATGTCAGATCACAGTACACGGGGAGGTGAAGGACAATTAGTACATCTCCAGTCTCCCTAGTTTTGCTGTTGGTAGGTAAGGCTCTTTGTGAATCGAGCAGGTCAAACCAAAATCTTTCACCTTGGAAATACCGGTAAAAATAATTTCCCCATTCTAATACAATTGCTTTCCCTCTCCCAAAATTTTATAAATTTTGTTCAAAGTGATCTGTAAATATAAGATGTCACAAAATTCTGCTTGACATTATTAAAAAATATAGATATTTTCTTCAATCCACTACAAACAGGAGCATAACTTTACTACTGAGAGCTCTTGCACAAGGATCATCTAGAATACCTCTGCAAGCATGACCAATACGTTTCTTACTCCCTGATGCTGAGTGACAAATAAAAAAGGTCTTCCTCCCTCTAAATTTGTTAATTTCTTCCATTTTTCTGAAAACATTGCCTAAAAAGGTACATGCTTTGTATGGATTTACTTTTTTCTTACATGATAATCTCTTGACAGGTCTAGGAAATCCCTGGCTTCTCTTTCTCTCGCTTTACAGCACAGTATGCAACTTTCTACCAGATATACGAATGCACTTAATACAAATGTTATATTTTATTCACACCGCTGCAGAGAGAAACCCCAAACCAGAACAACAACAATGCACAGTCGTTGTTAATCACTCACACCTCTCAGAATGATCTCTCCTTTCTCCCGTACGTCAGGATTGGTATCTTTCCAGTTAGAGACAAATGCATCCCGCATCCGAACTGCTGTATAGTCCCCTGTGATACAAGATCCCAGTGCACAGCTATTACCAGAATGGATAACTCTCTGGCTCTGCAGTTTTTAATATAATTTTTTTCTCATGGGCTTCCTCTTTGAAGAGATCATACAATGAAAATCATGTTAGCGTGGAGATAGCCCTTTGTTATAATGGTAAGTGAGAATATACTGCTTTCAGAAGCCACTGAGCACAAGCTGCTGAGATACAGCTGTCTCCGTGGAGGACGAGGCAGACCTTACCAGAAGAAATGGAGGAAAAAATGTTGCTGAGTACCGTGGCTTTTTCCAAGTCACTTGTCACCAGATCTCTTCCTCCATTTTCCTCATCCTTCCTTTTTCTAACGTTAATAGCTAGAAGTCCTTCTTGTTGCCTCTTGCAGTAGTCATTATCTTAATCTCCAGCTGAATAATCTCCTCCCTCTCCCTATCTGCATCCCTCCATGCCTGGGCAATTCTTCTATACATGTGGGTCACCCAGCTGCTCATCTACCTTCCTTTTGGCATTCAGTTTCACTCAGGACCTCCATGGCCATCTGTGCTGGCCTTCTGCCGTGCTCGCTCAACTTCCTGCACGTTAGAACAGACCATACTTGCGCTTTGAGGAGGTGAGCCTTAAAGATTAACCAGGCTGCCTCAGTGCCAGTGGATGCTGCCAAGTGGGTTCCTGAGTAAGCCAAGGGCTCTGCTCTCTTGGAAGTCCAGGGTTGTAATTTTCTTCTTTATCCTACTCATTTATCTGAGGATGTTCAACACTACGATCACATGGTTATTATGGCCAAGACTGCACATTTTCTTCACTTTGTCCATTATTTCTTCCGTATTTGTGAGTTACTGGTCCAGTAATGATTCTGCCTTAACTGGCTTATTATCACTTGCATCAAGATCTTGTCATCAACCCACTCCAGAAATCTCTTGTATTGCTCATACTCTGCTACACTGCCCTTCCAGAAAATATCAAGGTCATTAAAATCCCCCTTGATTTCCATGCCTTACAATTGTTTCCTGCAGCTGTGTAAAGAAAGTATTATCTTAATTTTTGTGGTCTGTTTCCATCCATTGCTACTTTCCAGTTGCGTGAGCTATCTTACCATATGTCTGTAATGCGAATAAAATAGCTGTGCAGCTGTGTGTGGACTTCTAAACACCACTGTTTTTCCTTTGGTGTGTGCCCTCCAGTACATGTGCAGGATCCATCTCCCATCTTGCTGCATTCATAAGGGAAGCGTGAGAGCTCTCAGAATGACATTGTCCCCTGGACACTTCCTTACTGTTCCATGTTAGTTCACTTTTCCTCAAGTTTTGGTTATCCTCCTCTGATATATATAGTTTAACTTCTCATCATTTTAGAAGAATAGCTGATACAAAGCAAGAACTCAAACTGTGCATGTCGAGAGAAATGGATGAACTACTTCATAAAGTAATCTAGTGCCCCAAAGTAAATCTTTAATCTTTGTTCTTTAAACTTTGTGTGGATTTCAGCTCAGAATAAATCAGTGTAATTGGAATGCATAGATCAAATTCAGCAGAGAATTTCCATGAAATACACCTGACTTCTGCTTAAAATTGATCTCAGAATAAATATATATGGCTAAGAAGTGCAACTTGTACCAGTTTGGCATTGAGCAAGAGAGTAAAACAAGTATGATTTAAGTATCTAACCTGTGACTGTAGTCCATAGCATGCTCTTCTTGTGCAGTCTGCCCTGATGGGAGGGGAAATTTGGAACCTATCCTATTGTAAATGGCAGAGGTATAATCTTACATCTGGCATTTTTGAAAAAATGAAGCCTGACTATAGCTGGCTCTATAAGAAGTGGAAATATTTGTTCAACATCAGTGTAAAACAGAATCATATACAGAATACAGCTTTGTCTAAGAGTGAAAAATAGTGGAGAATTACACCCTTTGTCTGAGATAATCCATCATGAAACAATTATTTTTGTATTGTGACCCTGGTCTTTGTTGATAAAAAGAAGTTAAGTAGCAGTTTTTATTTTATGCCACTCCTCTTTGTGTGTGTGGCATGATGAATAAAGCTCCTTACAATAATATTTCACACTTAAGATATTATAGAATTATAGAAAAAAATGCCTGGAAAGGGCTTTGGAGAGGCTGCATCATATATCAGAGTTGGTCCAAAAAAATATCAGATGTTCAAAACACCACCAAAATTAAGTCAGGAAGTATGCCAAGTGATTTCTCTTCCTCTACTGGTGTAAAGAGATCTGCAGACAATCAAGAGATCCAGTCACTGATCTCTTCAACAGTAGAATTCATCCTCAAAGGTTTAGTATTTATAATCCTATTATTTTCTAATCCTATTATTGTAATGTTTGGATGAATTGAATGTATTTCCTCCTTAATCTCTGTGTGATCTCACATATTTCCCGTCAATGCTGACTTCTGGCTGACCCTAAAAATACTTTGTCCTTCAATACCTAAAAATAAATCGCTAGAATAGTTAGGAACATTGTATTTTCTGCAGATGCACCTTGCTGTTAGATAATGTCTCTTGACAAAGCTAATACTTACAGAATACTGTAGAGGTGTTTGATCCTCACCTGATTTCCATTCAGATCATGTATTTTTGCTTTTTACTTGCTCAGTAAGTGGCCACTGCGATGCAATGTTTATCTTAAAATCACATTTGTGACTGTGCATGGAACAGAGGGATATCTACAGAGTTGTTACCCAGAGTACGCAGACAAAAATGCTGTGCAACATGGAATTGCATGGATTTAATGCTATTTAAGGGTTTAACTGTGACATCATAAATCACAAGAAGGTATGAATTAATTTATATCCTACCATAAGCCTAAGACAACATTATAGCTTCAATTTTGAAAGTTGATTATTTTTGCATTTCCTTTGCAATTACACTTCCATTTTCTCTGTCAAACTCTAACTCACTTGCTTATTTTGCCCTTTGGCCTTTTTTACATCATCTCCTGTTTCTACTTTTCTTTCTCATCATGCTCCAAAACGTCCGGTTTGAGTGAGGCATACAGAGTTTCCATATAAACAGGTGTATTTTCTGCCAGCAAAACCCACTATACATCAGAGATAAATTAAGATATGAAGGGCATTCCAAAGAGAAGAATCAGACCTCATGACCTGAGTACCTTTGAAATTCATAAGAAGAATGTCAAGATGATGAGATATTTAGGTGACAATTCAAACATAAATGACGAGATTTGCTTGTACTTGACATCAATGTGTTTAATTCTAATATCAACATACTATTTGAGAAATATTTTCCCTTGTTATAATTATGTAAACTCCAGTTGTGATCTCCTGCAAACAGTTTAAACTTTGGTTCCTCTGTAACATACAAACTGATAGAAAATAAACTTTGGCTTTCTCTTGTCCATCTATCTGGAAGAACAACAAGGAAAGTAGCATGTGAATTATACTGGTAAAACAGAGAGACCTGGCATATATTTAGCTGGCCAAAGTTACTTTTTCTTTGTTTTGTTTAACAATAGCAGATATTTGCTAACAGAATTTTTCAAAATTAAACATTTTGCATCAATTATTTACAAAGTATTCTCTTCTCGGAAAAAGGCTATGTAAGCAAATGATAAACACTTCCAGTAAAATAAGCCTTCTCAAAAAACTAGGATGACCAGAACAAGAGGCAATGTGCAAAAAAATTAAGGACATGAAGTTGCACCTGAAACCAAGAAATCACTTTTGCACTGTGGAGAGGTGGTCACACCCTAGACCAAGTTGCCCAGAGAAGCTGTGGAGTCTCCATCCTTGAAGACATCCAAAGCCTGACTGGAAATCTTCCTGGGCAACAGGCTCCAGGTACCCCTGCTTGAGCCGGGCCGTTGGACCAGATGACCTGTGATTCTGTGACTTATAAATAAGGCCTAGGCTGTCAATCTCCTAAAAAAAGTCTTAGGAAATCTTATTTATTGCAGTTTGCTTTGTGGGTGTTTGCTTGGCTCGTAATTTAGCAGAGTAGAACTTTCTCCGTGTTTTGCTCATGGTCTATTTGTTTAACTTTTGTAAATATTGATATCCCAGTTCAATACCATTTCTACAGTGGCAGTTTCTAACAGTAATGAAGATATACATTACTACTATCAAAAGTAGTCTCTGTCTCAGAAGAAGGTCGCTCTTGGCTCAGGCTGCACAACTAATATCATAATGCTATACAGAACATACCTCTGTCTTAGAGTCGCAGAGATATGAACTCTGGAGATTCTCAGGAGGCAGTACTGAACTCTAAGATGATATAACATAGCACCAGTGAATTTAATCACAGGTACATCTACAAAAGTGAAAGAATATTTTTCCCTAAACTGCTAGGTGGCACACACTGCAGTTTTTAAACTGGTTTCTTGCTTATGTGATGTTGTCAGGCAGATGCTCATTTTTGCCTGCTTCTAACAGAAACAAGCTCTCACATGTTCTCATACAGGAGTAGCAAATCCTCTCAGCTGAAGGAAGTCAATGAGATAGCAGGAGCATCTGTGGGACACTGCAGAAGTTCTCTTGCAGAAGGAGTACGTACAGACAAGTTAAATGACATTTAGAGCCAACAAGGGAGGGTTACTTCAAAAATAAATTCCAGAAGAATATCTAGGGAAAGAAGAACAGCTCCATTATGAGTGCAAAGAGAAAAAAAATCCTGCTGCAAAAGAGAAATTAGTACTTCAGAATGGGGGAAACCCCACTGAAAGTGATGGAGAGTTTAAACATCACTGACAGAGTGAGTGTGTATGTCTTCACGGTTTCTCAATTTTCTTTCCCTCTGCTTGTTGACTGTTATCTATCTCATCTAAAGTTTCATACACAGAGATTTTCAGAATGATCTTATTGCATAAAAATTATGTAAAACCTTACAAGACAGTTTTTAGTGGGAAATGAGCAAGACTATGCTGGACAACAATGAGTTAGGGAAATATTTTCCTACAGGAGTTATAAAAGATTATGTCAATCATTACCCTCAAAAAACACATACCTGGGCTTTGCAGATGTCTGTATAGCAGATGACCACCACCTGTTCCTTCATCTGAAGCAGGATCTCACAGGACGTCTACTCAGAATGAATCATGAAACAGCTCCAAACATTATTATTTGTTTATTTACTCATTTACTATTAAACAGCTAATTAATATTGATTATGATACAGCTGCAAAATTATTTCAGAGTTGTCAAGGCCTCTGCAGCAAAGTTCAATGCCAGCAGTAGAAAAGTCAAAGAAATATGTCTTACAAAACACTTGACTGAGTGGGCAAGTATAAATATGCCACATGTTTGCACTCAAAACACCACAAGATTGAAAGCTGGGCTTCAAAGATTTCCTTTGAAAACACAACACAGTGGTTTCGATTTTTCCCTACTCAAGAACAAATTCAGTATTCAAATCGTCTTCTGTCTTTCCTCATACTGTGCCACACATGGACCAAACTCTTCTGCACAGTTCTGACAAGAGGTTGGCTGTATCCCACTGCTGAAGTCTGCACAGAAGGTATTTCTTTTTACGATTAGTGAACTCTTGGGACAGAACAAATATTAATGCAGATTCACAGGCTAAACTCCCTGAAGCTCCTGTATCTGAAAATAGACATAAGCCTAGGAAATATGATATTCCAAAAAATGCTTATATTGCAGTGCTTTCTGAAGTGTTCTTAGACTGAATGATCTTTGTAGCTGTGTTGTTGGTTTTTTTGTTTTCTTTTTTTTTTTTTTTTTTGTTATAGATAGGATCAAGTCAAATAGTGAGTTCACTTTTGACTGGAGCTTTTGGGTGTTATCCACACATCAACAGCAGATAACACAGCTCAGTGACATCCTTTCACCATGCTGATCCCCACCCTAAATACCCTTGTGTATGGATGGTGTGGAGATTCAGTCTTGTATTGATGTCAATCTTCAAGTTTTTCAGTAACACTGCCTAGAATTCAGTACTTAGCGAAATTTTTTAGAGAAGCAGGTTACTGGAGAAATAGAAGAACAAAAATACTGTGTGAAAAGCACTTTCCAGCTTCCAAACAGATGTCTATGCCAAGTAGGTATTACTAGCACTTCTAAAAAATTATTGAAACCAAGGTGGAGAGGAAAAGTAATTTGTCTAAAGGCCACAGGAGGAGTAATTTTCAGAGCTGGGACTATAGCTGTGGAAATGCTGGTCACTGAGGGCCGCACTTCACCTGGTTTCCCAGGCAGAGAATAAGAGGACATGTTAAATAACAAATATCCACTGATTTTGTAACAGCAGTGCTGGGACTCCTCTCATCTGAGAGCAGGTCAGTTTTTCCTCTCGCTGCATGCTTGCCACATGCATGTCAATGAGCTTGCTGGGTCAGTTGGGAAGGTGTCAGAACAGGAACAATACAGAGCACTAATTAAGAACTAAGGACTCTTGAGGGGACATTTCATCGCGAGCTTTCTCCCCATAAACACCTCTGCTTTTTCTCACAGCCTAGCACCCATAAATGCTCCGTCACCTTTGCAGCGTTCCCAGATGTTGCACTCAAAACGTCAAGCATGCCGTGCAAATCTGGACCCTTCCCATCCCTGCCAAAAATGCACAGTGTTTACTACTGATGCAAGTAGCTGTGTTGCCTAACTGCTTAAACATTGTAGGGCTCTCAATCCCCCAAACTACATTAGATGACCCCTAGTTAAATCAGCAGCAGTGCTTATTAAATATCAGAATTTGATCTATTTGGAGTCAAAAACTGAACAGCAGACACATCAGAATCTGAGCAACAGTGACCTCAGAGCTATGTATATTTATCATATGCTGAATTTCCTGGCACATCGAAGCGAAGGGGGAAAAAACATTGAACTAGTCCAGCTCCGAGGTTAACACTCCAATTAAATCACTGGCTTTAAAAAACATTTAAATCTGTGACTCCAAGTTGGAAGGCATTTTGTGGCTTTCCTGTCTTAGTAATGAGGAATGTTAATGAGTCCTCGGTAGGAGCTGAAGTGAACTGGAAGGTGCTTCTCAGCAGCAGGAAATTCTTGTCCGTATTCATAGGGGGAGAAGGAAGCAGCTGCTGCGTAAGGGAAATACATGTTCAAAAAAATCTTATCAACAAGCAGCTGAGAGAAGGGGCAATTCACCTACCAGATGGATGACATCATGATTGCAGTCTTGCTCTCTTGCATCTTGGTAGTCCCACGGGTGGCTTGGGTAGACACTGCATAGGGGAATAAAAAGTGGTTCTGGTGATCTGCATGTTATAAACCAGTTGGTAAACTGTGTTGTGGATGTAGAAGGTGCTTTATTGGGGAAAGCACCTCCAGGATGGGAGCTGGACCACTTTTGTCTCTCTTCTAAGTCTATTTTTAAATCTAGCCTTGAAAAGCAAAAGTAGTGTGAAATGTGCATGTACAGTCCAAACATGTGACAGCTCATAGGAAGCATGGCAGTGCTTTCTGAGGGGGGAAAGGTCTGTCAAGGAGAGTAACGATGTCTACCAAGTCATGTGTCTGCAGCAGGGCAACAAGAAAAGGAAATTTCTGTATTCTTCCCATAGTCAGACATACAACAGAGAAGCACTTTTCCTTTCCCCTCTCTCTCCGGTCCCCCCACAATAAATCTGTGACTTTGTACGAGGACAGGCTGAGGGATTTGGGGCTGTTCAGCCTGGAGAAGAGAAGGCTCCGGGGTGACCTTAAAACAGCCTTTCAGTACCTGAAGGGGCAACAGGAAGGATGGAGAAGGACTTTTCACAAGGGGGTGTAGTGATAGGACAAGGGGGAAAGGCTGTAAACTCAAAGAGGGTAGATTTAGATTAGATATTAGGAAGAAATTCTTCACCATGAGGGTGGTGAAACACTGGCCCAGGCTGCCCAGAGAAGTTGTGGCTGCCCCCTCCCTGGCAGTGCTCAAGGCCAGGTTGGATGGAGCTCTGAGCAACCTGGTCTGGTGGAAGATGTCCCTGCTGATGGCAGGGGGATTGAAACCAGGTGATCTTTAAGGTCCCTTCCAACCCAAACCATTCTATGATTCTACGATTTAGGCCACAATGTTGGCAAAACCCAAAAGCAGCTGTGAAAAACACAACAGAAATGTTTCTCCCTGTCTGAGCTGTTGATTTCTTTGTCTCTTTATGATGATGTCAGGTTGTGTGAGGTTAAATTTCTCTTTGAATCCTACACCTTGCCTGTGGCTGAAAGAAAGAAGAAACCCCAAACTTCCACCATGGGTATCTGCCCAGCTAATTGACCCAGGTGAGATCCAGCATGGTAAATCCTTGCTACATCTCCAAAACAGTCCAACCTATGATTTCTTTTTTTCCTTTCTATTAGATACTACATATTTCATGGATATGACAAGATGGGTGTGGATCATATTGATTTCCCACTTATCACCACACATTCTCAAGGTAGTGCGGCTTTGGTGTCACTATGATGCAGCTGACACACACCTCTGTGCTTTGTTCTCATCAGACTAAAGTGGTTGCATGGCTTGACGTTCTCATTGTTAGCTGAGAGGTGCTTGAGGGGAAGCTGAACTGCGCTGTGGAGCCATCCGTCATCTAGTCCCTGCCCACCAACTGCTGGAAGGGTGTGCCTCAAGCAGGGTAGTTATCCAGAGTCCACACCGAGAAACATTGTGGTGTTTTTGGTTCCAGGGACCAGTGAGAACCTGAAAGGAAGGCAGGCTTTTTAATTCCCTAATCTGGCTCTTAATCAATAAAAGAGAAAAGTGGATTTGTAAATGGCTGATTAGATTTGCAAATAGATCATCCCCTTCCCCATTTTGTGAGTTAAACAAATGGAAACAGGAGAGCTGTATCTGCAGCAGGCTGGATGTCAGTACATGTGCTCAAGGACAAAATTATTTCTTTGGGGGGGGGAAGAAAAAAAATAAATCTGCTGCTTCAGAGCTGCAGTATCCTTTCTTGTCCCCTTCAGGTACCTCAGGGACCAGCACCACAGTAGCCCTGCTGCTCGCAGAAGCTCTCCAGACCCCAGAGCCGGCATCTGTTTGGGAGACCAAAGACCCACCCCGAGCCTTGCAGGAGGCTGGTGATCTTCCCCTGCCTACCAGCAGCACCCCGGCTGCAAATGCCCCCCTCTCCTTCACACAAGCAGAGCTGTTTCTTCTCGGAAAGCATGTGCAGAGCATTCCTCTAATGCCTTTGGTAGGTGGGCTCGCTCTGGGTGACCAGAACAACTGTTGGCTGAGGTCAGCCAGCCAGGAAAACAATAACGTCTCCAGCCTCTCGAGTGCCGTAACTCTAACATCAGGATTAAGGCTGCTGCACTGTACTCGGGACGTTACATCTCTTGCAGCTGACCTCAATCAGCAGCGTGTAGACCACCCCGGGGGAAAGGGAGTGGAAAGGGTACAAAAGGTTTTATTAAACCCAAAAGAACAAAAGGAAGAGAGCCTTGAACCCTCCAACAAAAGAAGGAAAGTTCTTGTGTGGCAGGAAGCCAGGTGATATTTTTTTAAACAGCTTTTTCCCCTCCTTTGTACTTCAGCCGCTAAAACCTGTCTCATATCTGCAGCTGCATGGGGGAGATCCTCCAACCCAACTCCCCTGACTTGAAAAAAAGTATTAATCTTGCAGCTGCTAATAGAGAGCAAAAGGAGAGAGAAGGAGGGAGGGAGAGTTCTGCTGAACTAAGTAGTGTAGGACGTAGGAGGAATTAGCTTGAGCCTTCTCCTGACTGTAGGTGCTCGTATTTTCATGCCACCACAATGAGTCCTGGCAAGACCACCACAGTAACAGAGTCCAGCGAAGTGTAGGGGGTATGCAGCAGCAGCAGGACTCGGTACGTTTGAGTAGCAGAGCTGTCGTGGCCATGGGTGGTGGCCCTGAGCAATAGCAGTAGCGTTATAATTGTGAAAAAAACTGACGCTTTTTTGGTGGGGAGGGTACTGTGGTCTGGGTAGGCGTTGCAATGGAAGAGGTTGGAGTAGATAAGCGCTTAATACAACCTTCACGGTTCTTCAAAATTCAGCTGCGAGTCACGCAATTTTGGGTATTTTGAAGGGGCTTCAAGACGGGAGATGTCCTCAAATCCTTGGACAGGTTTGCTTCCTGACTAGGCACGATCAACAAAACATTTAAAAAAATACCATTAAAGCTTTTTCAGTTCTTAGTGACTCAGCTTTTTTGAGGAAAGATAACTTTATATTAAGTGAATCTGCTGTTGACAGTAATTGCCATTATGTTGATCACTAAAATTCATATCATAGTGATGCCTGGTGCTACATAGACACACAGAAGGACAAGTAAAATTTATATTTGTTTTACAAAAGGAAATTAAGGCACAGAAATCCAGATTCATCTTAGCTAATTTTAGGTATGTAACAGAGCCACTTAATTAGAATTGCAGTTGTCCTCATCTTCCCAGCTAGTCACTGGAGAAAGACAGGCACATCAAAGGGCAAATAAACCTACATTTTAAATCTGAATTTCATTTCAGAGGTCCCTCTCTCTCCACTGATGAGCAAGAGAACCTAAAGCAATTACAATCTTAATTAGATGCCTCTGTTCTATCCCTGAAGTTAGGCTGGGATAAATCGGACCAAGGAAACGAAAAGACTGTCCAACGAACATGAGGCAGAGCATGTGGCCGGGAGCCAGTCCTAGTCCATTCCTTGATTACAGATAACATTATTCTTCACATATCCCTTCAAAGTCTGCTGCTGAATTACACAGGCTTCACTTAAAGAAGCCTCAGGAAATATTTAGTGAAACTAATATGGAAGCAATTTTGGTTTGATTTTTTTTTTTAAATGCTCTTGTCTTTATTACAGAACTCAGAAACTTCAGTTTGGAGGAGATATTTTAATTTTCTAACGGTGACAGGCATCCATAGAGAGAACAGAAAGAAAATCAGTCAGCGATCTATATGAATAATTGCTCTGTAAGGTATCAATGATAAAATAAGCTATCAGGAATTACATCCAATGGGTTTTTGCCTTGCTCATTTGCAGTGGGATGTGAAAATATAAAACTTGCATTGAAAATAATACCATTGATGTTATTAGTGACACTGAACTGGTGAGAAAAAGCGCTTGTAGAAGGTTTGTGTCTTGCAGCATGTTGTCCAATAACATGAAAGACAGTGATCTCAGTTTTTTCTTCCTGCAAGAGCTGCTGGGTCAGCCAAAGAAGAGTGTACCTGTAATTGTCTGATGTCTGGACACTGCAAAAAGATCTTTGAAACCTCGAAACTCGTGGAATACTTTTCCCAGAGACTGATGAAAACTGCCTGTTATCCTTACCCCTAAATGCAGGTTGTTACAGAGACAAGATTGCAGTGTTCAGTAAGAGGAAGAGGTTCCCCTTTGAAAATGATTATGGAGTAGAGCTAGTTGACCTTAGGCTGACCAGCTAACCACTTCAGTCAGGTGGTAGTTAAGTTAATAGCAAACTGGAATGGGGATCAAAAACTTGAGGGGCAGGAGGCCACGTGTCTCCTGATGGGGCAGAAGGTGCCCCAGTCAGCCTCAGTCAGCTGCAGTGCCACAGTTTCATCGACAAGGTTGTCTAAGTTTTAGAAAAAACTTTACAGCAGCTGGCGGAGAAATGTGTGCTGAGTCTGCAAAGTGCTGCAGAACTTCCCAAGCCTGAGACAATCATCTGCTGAAAAAGCAACACCATGCATTGCAGGCGTTATCCAGAATAACAGATTCGTGCAGATGCTGCCTTGGACCAGCCAGGGTGTTGCTGCCTGGATCTGCTGTTCGCAAGCAAGAAAGAACTGGGTGGGGACGTACTAACCAATGGCAACTTTGTAAGCACCATGTTGTAGCAGGGTGCATGATCCTGGGAGGGGTTGGTACGGACAAGAATGAGAGTATGGACTTCAGTGGGCTTCAGCTTGCTCAGGGAACTGGTGTGTGGGAACCTGTGACACGCAACACTGAAGGGTGAAGGAGCTCAGGAGGGCTGGCAGGTCGACCTCCTCCAAAGAGAAAAATTATGTATCCCAATACTCAGGAAAATACATAGGTTGATCAGGAGACTGTCATGGCTAAACAGGGAACTCACAGCTGAACTCCAATACAGAGAGGACATATACAGGAGGTGGAAGCAGGGGAAAGCTGATGCTTCACTGGACTTGAAGCTAACAAGGGATGTCAAGGGCAAGAAGAAAAGCCCCTGTGGATATATTATCAGGAAATCCAGGCTGCTGAATGGGGTAATTTAGTGACAGTTGACATCATAGAGAAGGCTGAGGTACTCAGTGTCTTCTTTGTCGTGATCTGTACCTCCCAGGCCTTTGTGCCTAGAGACAAGTTTCAAGGTGAGAGGAACAGGCGTTAACAGAAGTTCTCGACTCCTGGAGTCAGGGATCTCCTGAGAATCTCAGCCCACACAGGCCTGTGGGAGCAGATGGGGTGTGTTCAAGGGTGTTGAGAGAGCTGACAGCATTGTGAGGACACTCTCTGCTATCTTTGAAGGGTAATGGAGATTGGGGGAGGGTTTTGAAAGGTGTTAGAAAGGCAAAGTTGCACCTATCTTTAGAGGGGGAAGAGGTTTGTTCCAAGTAAGTACAGGCTGATGAGTCTATGAGGCTACCAAGAGGATAAAGTTAGTCTCCTTTCTGACGGGCATAGTGGGACAATGAGGGACAAGGGTCATAAACTGGGACAACAGTCATAAATTTAAACAACAGACGGACACTGTATATAAGTAGAAGAATTTCACTACAGGTGTAACTAAGCCTGGAGCTCTGGGCTGGATTTCCTGGAGAGGCTATGGAACCTCCATCACCAGAGGTTTTCAGCAGTTGATTGAACAAAGCCCTGGGAGATCTAGTCTGAGTTCACTGTTGACCCTGCTTAGAGCCAAAGGATGTAACAGATGACTTGCCAAGGTTCCTCCTAACCTGTGTTTCTATGATGGTGCAAAAGATTGTATGCATCTAATTACTATTACACAGGGGAAAAGCTGAGCTTACAGAAGTAGATGATGATTTGAAATTATCCAGTGCAGCAAGCATGATAGTTGACTAAGGGACTACAGAAGATTCTTGTAAGATTGTGTGAGTGAGCAATAAAATAGTTTATGAAACTAAATGGAGAAAAATTTTAATTGATGCACACTAAAAAACCATCCCAGTTTTACTTATGAACTGTCGGGCTTTGACCTCAATGTTAGCATACAGGAGTGATATCTTTGGGATGCACTACTGAGATATTTCCATGAAAATGTGAACTTAGAGCTTGGTGGCCATCAGAAAAGCAAAGCAAATTCTAGGAAATGGAGAAAAACACCTCACACTATCACTGCGCTCACTCACCTTTTGAATAGTGTTTGCAGTTCTGGTCTCTTTCTCTCCAAAATACATAGTGGAATTGCAAAAGGTGCTTATAAGGGCCAAAAGGATGATCAGTAGTACAGAACAGCTTCCATATGAAGTATGACTAACTAAAAGTCCGGAAAAGAGAGGACGTGAGGTGGGAGAGATTTGGTAGAGTTCTCCAGGCCATGAGTGACATGGAGAGGCTGAACAACACTAACATGGAAATGGAGGTATCAAAGAAGGAAAAGTCAGAGAAAACAGAAGAAGTTACGGCTGGAAAAAGGCCTCTTCTTGCCAGAGAACACTGGGAAAGCCGTAAGTTTAGATGGGCTCAAGTGAGACTGAGCAATTTCATAGAGGAAGACTCTATTGAGGATTATGTAGAATTTACATAGCATTTGCATAAAAATACTTTTCAACTCAGGAAGTCTCTGAGCTGAAAGTACGTGAAAGCTGAGAGAGTGCTAAGGGAACTAACACATGTACTTGCATTCTCTTTCTCTCCCCTAGACATCCCTTATGGTTGCTGCTAAATGGGCAGTGACCATTGATCAGATTCAGTAGGACCATGAAACTCCTGTCGTTGTTACAACAGCATCTTCATCTTATGGGGATGTTGATAATCAGTGAGAAGTCCTCCTTTAGAAGGATGTGGCTACTCACATAAACACATATCTAATGACAAACAATTTAGGGTTTTGAGGGTATGAGGCAAACTTTGGTGAGAAGGCGCTTTAGTTGGTCTCTCCAAACAATTTGCAGGAAAGGATTATACTAAAACAGCACTCATGGACTCTATGAAGGCGACTACGTAATCAGTTAAAAACATTTAGAAGTAAAGAAAAACCTCTGAATAATACGTTCCCCTATTTTTAGATCAAGTGTTTGTGAATACATTACTTTATCATTTGTGAAATATATTTTTCTGACAATAATTGAAAAATGTAATGAAAGACTAATCACAATTATTTAACCAGCTATGCCTTACAGAAAGCACTATGAACTCCACATAGAACCTGAATTCAGAGTATTCCTTTTCCAAAAAAGCTCAGAAACACCAACCTTGCCTACAGTTCCCTAGATAGACCTGCACATTTCCTTAAGTCTTGGCAATCGAGTTTTGAGACATGGTATTATAGCAAAGGATCAAAAAGTTATATGCCTTTACTAATTTTCTGTCCCTTCAGATGAATATACTTTTGGCTTGTGTGCATACAAATCCACAAAACTAACTTTTAAAGTTTACCTGTGCACAAAATAAAACTTTCTCAAGGATTGTTGGAAAACTGTGGAACCAAATCCTGCAAAACAAATCTGAGGACCTTCGCAGATGTCACCAGCCTGTGCTTCAAGGGCAAGATGCACCTCATCATCTTGATTCTCCCAGATAAGAATTGCCTTCTGTATTTAAGAACAACAGCAATCCAAACCCTGTGAAAAGCAAAACCTACCTGGCACGCTTACTTCCAGGAGCAGGATGGGAGACAAAATGTGTCACTGACACTGCTCAAATTGTTTTTTTTCAGCACTGACTGAAGATGCTCAGCTATACTACTGCTGTGAACAGAAAAGAATCTGAGCAAAATGGAAAGCAAACAAAGAAACAAACATAAAATGTTGAAAGGTTGTGTAAAATCAGATCTGGCAGGAGCAACAGATTTAGGCAAAGCAGTTTCTGATTTTTTGTGAACATTGTTATTCCCCTATAGGTGTGTGCATACTTGTGTGTGTATACGTGTGTGCATAGTACAGGCAAACATTTGTACGAAGCAGTCATCATAAAATGTTGACATTTTTCTCATTTGTGCCACGTTTTATGAGCTCACATGTTTTATTAATTTACATTACGGCTAAACTATGCATATAAAAAATAAATACCTTTCCAAGTTCAGCTAGCATGGGTTTGGGCTTTCTGTTTTCTTAAATCAAGCTTCCTGGCTACATCTGTTCTTGCCCTTCTGCACTGTATTTTTTGAAAAAGAACAAATGCAGCAGATTGGAGATGATTCCTACCCGACTTGTTGCAATCTCCAGTTCTTTAATCTTGTGTCACAGCTGAAGGTTAGGTTGGCCCATGTGATTCTCAGTAAAACAAGTGGTGGGGGGAAAAAAGGCTAAGGAGGTTCTTGTGATAAACCGTGTTTAATTCCATTTTGGAGAAAACAATCATTTCTCTCAGTAGGATGATGGCTGAAAACTGCAAAAGCTCACACAAATATACAGTGCTGTATCGTTCTTGGTTTAATAAAAACAATTTATATGCAGGGTAGTGAACATGAGGAAAGTTATGGAAAACATTTCTCACCCAAGGACAGAGTACCAGATGTGCTAAGACTTATGGGAGCAATCAAAGGTGGCCAAGGCTCTGCTGTGGGCCTTATTAAGTTAGACTGTGATCCAGCACCTTCAACTTATTAAGCTGTCGGGAGTTTCAGTGATTAAAACCAAAGAAAGGTCAGTCACAGACCTTCAGCATTTCCCTGGACTGGTATTTTCTTTTAGGCCTTACACCCTAATGAAGACACTTCACTCGATATGTGGATTTTTTTAAATTGGTCTTTTGAGCTGGATTTGTCCATAGCTTGAGAAAATCTTCAATAGACTTTGCTTCCTCAGAACTCTGCATACAGTTATCAAAAATCCTGACCAATAGCAAGAGATGAGGCCTTATAGGATGGCTTTGCATATCATCACTGCGGAGATCAAAGGAGCAGGTTAATGGGGATCTGGAGAAGTTTAATTATGTCCTAGGTAAGGAACGAGTGTTAGTGGCTGTAGGTGGGGCCGTTATAAATAAGCTTTCAAAGCTCTGATAGCTGAAGTTTAATGTTTGTAAAAGGTATAATAAAACTAGTATTTCTTACGGATTTAAGGTTGCCAAAATCAACCTGCTAGTCCTAAAAGCCACATGGCAGGAATAGGCATAATGTGTTCCAGGTATAAATGGTGTCAATGCTATTTTCTGAGCCCTGCTCACATGGGTTAAAGGTTGTTATTTCATCTCCAGGGACACATATCCCTGCTTACAAATCCTTAATTGTAATACTACCATAAAATGTTGTGTAACTCAGACGCTTCATCTCTGGATATCTGATGTGGATAAAAAGTTAGCCAGCATACAAAACTCTCTTCATAATCTGTATTTTTTTTTCTTTTTTTTTTTTTTGATGCTACCTTTATCTGTTATAATGGCACATCTAGGGTAGGCTAGAACTTTTGCAACATGTAAGACCCTTGTCCTTGCAAGCATTTAATGCAGCTGTAATGGTACATTCTAGAAGCCTGGCACAGAGTGCCTTCAGTTTATTTTATTATATTAATGTATTAAAATCAAACTGGCTGTTTTCAGGTTATGCAGGATAAGGAAGGAAACTTTTGCACCCTTTACATCTAACAAACAAAAAATACACCCTGTTATGAAACAGAACATGACTGTTCTGCTCCCTTGAGATTCATACCCTTTTGGTACCCTCTTTCATTTTCTTTTTAAAATTGTTGAGTATTAAGTGTTCTGAGATTATTGGGACACCTTTGTAGTAATTTTTAATATAGCTTTTTATATGGATATAACAATATTCATTATCGTAAGGTGGATCAATATGAAACTAAAAAGAAATTTACATGATAGGTTTTAACACTCAGGATGAGAAACCATGAAGTACTTAATCCTATTAATTAAAATGAAATGTGCGTTTCCATCATCTCTAGATGATTCTGTTCTCATGTTATAATTCTGCTTTTTACTCAGTGAATTACAGGACCCCACAGGAACCCACAAGATCACATGATAACCCTGCTTGAGTGGGGCTGAGGGGGAGAAGGGAGCTGGGAGCAGCGCTTATGTTGGTTGTGGAGCGTTGCCTTAGGTGGATAGTCCTACCAAAGCATTTTTGGGGTGCCATCTGCCATATCGAGGCGATGACAGAAGGAGCAGGGCCATTATTGTTTTTACCTATCTCCCTTTTAGCTCGTGAAACAGCTCTTCGAGGAATAAAGATAGATTTGCAGTTGCTTCAACGGTATGGAGGGCTGAAATCTCATCTGTAACACCCAGTGGTGTTTTATTCTTCTTTATTCAGCTGTTTACCAACTTCAGAATAATATTTCCAGTGTTATAAAGCTGAACTTCACTTTTAACTTATGGTGAATATATCTATGAAAACCTGCGTATCCTGTAGTATAATCTGGGAATTAGAAGACTAAAAGCCTTGGCCTCCCCGGGTTGGTCAGGAACATATACCATTACCTTCTACCAGCACAGCTGATTTCATCCAGTGTTTGGCCACAAAATTGCAGTAAAATTTCTGGTCTTTGCTGGGACAACAGGATACTCTGTCAAATTTGGCTAATTATCCAAAGGTTCACATCAAGTCAAAAGACATGGCTACGAAAATGTAGATAGCTTCCTGCATCTTGAAAGACCTTGGTTCATGCCACTCTATTACTTTAATAAGCCAGAATGGACAAATAAATACCTACACTACCTGCCTAGTAGGGCAGACTAGGTTCTTCAGCTCTATTCTACTATTTATCAAATAAACAATTTTTCAAAGCCATGCTAGATAGTTTAATAAATATTTTTTATTTTCTAAAGAACACTCTGGGTCCATTATTCTATGGTTTATTTTCAGACAGATAAATGGTAGCCAAAATTTTTCTTTTTTTGCAGATTGGGAGTTTCTCATGCAAACTAAGTGAATCTTCTTTTTTAAAAAATCACACTACTATAGCTGAAGACCTTGATCTTAGGAAACAAACAGATGGACACAAGAAAGTTGACATAAAATTTGACATTCCGTTCCCGTATGAAGTCATAGCCTACTGACTTTTTAACGTGACAGGAAACCTATTATTAATAGTTCTTGCTTGCAAGAAAATCCCACCGAGATACTCTTGTGATGAATAAATGAAGTTGCACTAAAATGTCATGGCAATGGCTTGAAGAATGACTGGAAAAAGATATCACTGAGATGTATAATAAACCAAAAGGGAGAAAATACCTTCCAGAATGACTGAAGCATCTTTTCTTCTAATTGTGCAGGACTTGGAGACAGCAGATTTCAGGGTCAGCAGAGAAAGGAGAAAAGACTTCTGCACATGTGCATCTAGAGGAAACACTTCTCTTGCTCTGGCAGATCTGAAGGTGTTTTTTCAGAGCCTGTCACTCCACTGACAATTCATAGTAGGATTGCAAATGTGGTGACATACAGAAAACGTTTATTTTTCTCAAAGGCCTGCAAAATACAATGTGTGTTAGGTTTTGCCTGGTCAAGGAGGTAGTCTGCTGTGTACAAAGCCTCTTGGAGAAAGAGGATGATCAAGTTCAAAAAAGCTGGCTACTTGCATCTGAAATGCATTTCTACCTCATTATAAAGGAAAGCAAATATATCCAACACACATATAACGAAATTATTTGTGGACTATGTGTCGTTTCCAAGAGACCTACTGTTTTTTCAGTCCTGTCTAATAACCAGGTCCATCCTGGAACTGTGTTGATTAAAACATGTATGAAATTCTACTATTATCTTCTGTACTGTTGCTTTGTGGGTGTTTTGGGGAAATGCAGGAAAAAAACGCTGACATCTGACATTGAATTTTTTTTAACCGAACATCTTCCTTGAGGCCCAAACATTTCAAATGTTACAGGAAATATTAAAACGGAGATTATTTTAGCTTTGAGACAAGATCAAGCAGCCTTATATCAAATAGCAGCTTGTAATACAGGCTTATGAGGGGGTTAGAGTAGATAACATTCATACTTTAATTAACTCAACTTCCAGCTGTGAGTACATACAGGATATTTCCCTCACAGGTATATCTTCCAATTGAAGTCCTTGCCCACCCAATTCTGTTAACCAGCAGCCATGGTGGCATTCAAGGCAGCTATTTTTCTTTTTCTTTTAAGGCTTCTATTTAGTGCGGTGTTCAGTAACCATATGAAAGACCTGTGACACAAGCTACAGATTGCTGATGCTGTTGAGCTGGGATGGGGCTCTGCGTATTTCTTGAATTTAATGTTACAGTAGATGCCTTAATAACTTGGATTTGTCTTCTGATGCTCTACATAACTGAAAAAAGGTAATAATCTGGGGGCAACAGAGGCAGAAGATTCCTCTACTCAACTGGAAATTGTTGCCTTCCTTTAAAAATGATATTTCTTTTTAAAGGTAAACACTGTGAATCACCTGCTCCTGGCAGCCATATTTCCAATTTTCTATACTGCCTATATAGCAAATTTACTTTAGCACTAGGAAATGGTTTCTGAGTAGTTTATAAACATGCTCAACTTATGGGTAAAGACACCTGATTTCTCTCAACATCTTGATTAATGTTCTATCCAAAACCTCTGTCAAGGAATATGTCTCATCATATGAGTTTTCAGAAATCCCCACAAAATTGCAGGGATACAGCTTTTGCCTGATATGTCGTTAGGCCTTCACGATTAGTCATATGTCAAAGAAAACATTTTAAGTCTTCGTCAAACAATTTTTGAGAAAAAAAATGTGGTCATTACCACCTGCAGCTGTAGGAATGTAGTTTAACATATGGAAACATACTGTTGAAGTTTAATCCCCTGAAGTGTACAGCTTTTTCTTTCTTTACTCCGATGCCGCTTTTGAAATAGACCAAATTGTCTGCTCCTTTTAAAGACTGACGGGTGTTCATGCCTTGCGGAGCAAGACCGAGCTCCCACATATGCCTGCTCTACAAAGTCCAGTTTTGCCGTGCCAGGTCTGCGGAAAGCGTGAGAGCCATTCGGGAGCATAGGAAGGTGACTCTGGCCTTGTTTTAAAGGGGATCAGAATTTTGCAAACATCCCCTCTCCCCAGAGCCGTTGTATTTTCTGCACCCGCTGCTGACAGGTTGCTCTAAGAAGTGAAATTTCGAATGCGTGTTTACAAGCGTGCATGCCCACAGTGATGAGGAAGAGTTAGGGTGGAATGACTAGATCCATAATTGAAAATAATCGCAGATTAAATCACGTTTTCATTGAAGTTAGTAGCATAGCTCCTACTAAGGTCCAGAAGTTCACGTGGAAGGACTGCAAGAGATGCTGCATCTCGTGAAAAAAGTTGGCTGGCTGGCACCCAGCTGAACCTGCAAGTTGCTCGAGGAAATGCTCTGTTTAGCCTACCCTAAAGGAAGAGTAAACCACTTGATTTCCAGCTCAGCTCTGCGAAAGTGCTTTTGCTGGCATTGGGTGCAGGTAGAGGCTGCTTTTGTGAGTGCTTAATTTTATACTTTAAATTTAAAGAGTGAGAAAAGTACGGCATTTCCTGTATATTTGCTGTTTGCAGCAGGGCATCTCCCCCTTGCCTGGTTAGATATTGCATTTATCACCATAGCAAATAGTCTGCCTTATAAAAAAAATGAAAGAAAGCATGCGATTTCCCTTGGACAGAGGGACAGTCTGCCATTTATTTATGCTCCACTCCATTTAGTATGCAGCGTGGGCATGGTGCCACGCTGACTTTTAACCCTGATGGAGAAAACACACAAGTTGACTGTGGGCCTCGAGGGAACGCAGAGCTTTAATGGCAATTTGAGTGTAAAATCTGGTCTCTGGAAGAAAGGTCACCAGATCTGCATAACCCCCTCGAGTCAGGCTTAGAGCCCTGTCTGCCTTCAACTAAAGAGGCATTTTCCTGTGTCTTGAGGCTGCTTTAGTTTGAGGTACAGGGAACACATGACAGAATCAGGGGAACTGAATGATGTTTGTGCATGTTTGACTGCACTTTGCATCCTAAGAGAAGACTTTTGAGAAACACAATCAATACTACAACCACATCCTGCACAGCCGCTCTGTTGTTTCGTTCTGAATTCGTGCTAATGAATTGAAGTCGCGCAACAGCAGACATAATAAGAGCTGCCCAGCCTTTCGTATTCAATCACCTTTAACTGGGTGCATCTATCTATACCCCACCGTCAACTATAGTTATACAGAACATCACCGTAGATCTTTTGTGGCCCTCAGCTCAAAAATCCAAAGGCAGGATGCCTTTCAGAGCCATAGGCTCTATGAAGTCCTATCTCCAAGCCAAACTGTTTCCCTTTTTTGTTGAAAGCATAACATACGCCATTCAGAAACTGTAAAACAGCGTTTTCCAGCTGGAGGGTCTTTTACCCTAATATCATCCTCTTGTGTCTGACTGTCTTCTTGTTTTCGCACTGTTTTCATGCACTTTGGATCTCCTGCATCACGATTTGCTTTTCAGAAAGGGGAAAAGCAGAAGACCCTCACTTCATTGTGGGTGCAGAGGATATAAACTATCTATCTACTTTACTCTGACATTTTAATTTTAAATTCTAATCTCCAGCCTGTTAACTTCTGGGCAGCTTCCATAGGGAAGCTTGTGACACTGCGAAAGTGTGCGTTGAAGGGAGTGAGCTATCAATTCTGCAGGACAGGTTTCTTTTTGGTGCTGGTGCTTTGGATGCCACAGAAAATGCCTTCTAGCTAGGCAACCATGGGCAGGGAAAGCAAAGTTTTGCCTGTGGAGAGTGAGGGCAACAAAGGAAAACAGCAGAGAGACTTGAGAAGAAGTCCCATGTCTAAAAATACCCAGACAAGGGAAGGGGTTCAAGTATATGGTTTGGCCCACCTTGGTGGGAGAAGGCTAGTAGGAAATCCTAACAGGATTTACCCACTTATTTTAAACTAAACTTGACAGGAAAAAATTTGTAGATCAAATTTTTGTCCTTCCCAACATGCAGAATAATTCTGAGGCTCAAGCAGCCTTTTAGCATCAGTCCCTAAAAAGGCTCTTCTCCCTGTAGGAGTCATCTAGGTTTGCCCATGCAGAAAGCAGAAATGATGTTGCAATAAAAAAGGAAGTTTTCACGTTTTAGAAAGGTGAAACTAAGGCAGAAGCCTGTGCACCGACATGTAGAATGACCCAAGAATTAGCAGAGAAAAAGAAAGAGTAACACTGCTTTCATTTTCTCTCTTTGCCAAATCATTGTTCTCTCTTATCTTCCGTTACTCAGATAATCAAAGTTTACACTGCCTTCAGTCTTTGGCCTGCTAGAGGAGTGACACCATTGAGAACTTCAGGGCTTTGATTTCCTTTTGGAACTACAATATTATGTATGAAAAAACAAGGAAAAAAAAAAGACAACTTCTTGGCTGAAGTGCTCCGTGGTGTCAAGGGTGGCAAAACCAAACTTAGCTTTTATAATAAAAATAGTGTCACATCCAATTTCCCTTCCTACCTCCATCTAACTATGAAGTGTTTTGAAGTAGCAGAGAGCTGCACTGCAATACAATCTGCAGAATATCAGCAATATTTTCAAACATGTGGTAATGTTTTTCCACACACATAAAAGTGACCCAACCCTAACAAGGAACCAGACTGTTTCAGAAATAATGTTAACTTTGACAAGTCGTATAGCTATTTTATATTATGTTAAACTCAAGATCACTGACTCTTTCTGAGACTTGAAAAGAGCCCTGTGCTTATCCTCATCCCAGTTGATATGAATAGATGACTATTACTAGTGCCAGCAACCAACAGGACAAATTGAGGTTTTGAGCCACATGCCCAAACACCCTATATTACTGTGAATTAACACCTCGAAAATGCATGTGATGGATACAAATCCTTTTTTACGATACATCATTCAGAAGGCTTTACTCCTTTTACTGTGGCTTATTAAAGGCAGACTTAAGAGCTCTGTTTCACCCTGACCAACATCAGTGGCAAATTCCTATTGATTTTTCTTGGGAACAGGATTGGGCCTTTCATTGTCAAACCTTTCTTTTGAGAGCCGATATTTGCATGGAATCCTTCTTCCCTGCAAAGCATTTCATTACAGATTACTGTGATTATCCCTAAGCAGCATAGGCATCTTTTAAAAAACATTCTTTTTTGTCAGTTTATTATACTTAATACTTAAAAACTGAGAACACTCATGGGAGGTTTGCAGGACCAAACTGGAGAGTCAGAGAACTACTGCTTTATGCTGGTTCTCAAATTAAACCTTTTTTTTGCCTCTTACTAATCTAAGACAAACTACATTCTATTTGTTTAATTAATGATGGGAAGCAAAAGGAAGCCAAGGAAAGATTTAAACTGTGCTTTGAAATGACAAATATTTGTCTTTTTGATATTCCTCAGTACAAGTATGAAATAGAATTTATTGAAGTTCAGCAGCTGTATAAAAATGTTCCATAGCTAGAACACAGAAATGATTTAATAAGTTCTATGAAAAGTCAATTTGCATGAGATCAGCACCTAGCCTATAACGGGTGGTAATGGATTGTTGGCTTGATTTTATACCACTTGACATCAGATTACAATACACTGAATAAATGTTAACCTATAATCCCTTTAGTAAAATCTGGCATTGTTTGTCTTCTCTTGTAGAGACCACATTGATTTTCTTTTATTGGATGCTCAAGCACTGCACCTCAGATTGATTACTTTGAATTAAATGTGCAGAGAACATTTTTATTATTCTAAAACAGCAGTCTTAACATTAAAGAGATGCCCCTGCCACCCCCCCCCCCGCCCCCCCTCCCTCCTACACTGCTAAAAGTACACTCTACCATTTAATTTGGATTTCTTTCATTTTCCTATTTCTTTTCAGGGCTGCTGTGATGCTGACCCCTGCTCTGCCCCTGTGCCCCTTGACCCTGACACATCTGACCAGTGAAGACTCTGGGGGTGGCAAATTAATAGAAGCATTGCTTGTTAATTGCATAAGAGGAAAGCCAAGAATTCATCACCTCAGTCATGGCCATTGCTTCCCTTTGACCCCCTTCTCCCACAAGGCTTTTGCTGGTGGTCACATCTGTGGTTTCTCTATATCCTACATATATGCCGTATAATTATTCAGCATCAAACCTTATTAATCAAATCGATGCTGTGTTTTAAATGGAAATTGCTGGATTAATACAAGCATTCATTTCATCCTGAAAATCTTGATGGCTTTAGCACATGGAATCCAATTGGAATATAAAAGAAGGGATGTAGAGACCTGATTGAATTAGGAGAGGCATGCTGCACATTAAATTACATATGCCAGCAGGGGTCCATGCTTTTATAGTAAAATGCTACTGTAGAGTGTATACATCTTATACCTCCTGTGATTTCCTTACACTGGTCAGTGCTCTTTACGCTAAGCATGGCTATAATAGCCATTTATAGTTCAAAACTCATATTTTTAAATAGGATCTGGTGTTTCATAAGGGTTTATTTTATTTCAGTTACTTCAAATATTTCTTCAAATAGCCAGTGTTAACAAAACAGCCAAAGATGTGTTGCTGCTTTTTACTACATGGTTAAGGAAATCTTCTCCTTTTTCCTATTTAACATACTTGTAATTACATACGAGTAAACAGTCTCAGTAATAAAAAAGAATTCATAAGAAGCTTTTCTGTGATGCTGTAAATATGCTAAATACCCTAAACAAATTACTACTTAGCCAGTTTGGTGATTTATGACCTAATTTCACACCTTGTGTAAGTTTCCAGTTTCTTCCCAGTGAACCTGCTGTGTAAAGAGCGGGGCTGGGAAGTTAGAGAGTGACAAACCATTAAAAAAAATTACAGACAGACCAGTGATGTTACAGAAAGATTCAATGAGCAGCTTGCACTGCTTCTTTGGAAGTGACATACACGCTTGTGAAAACTGCTTAGACAAGAGTTCCTGCCAAAATCCATATTCTGTGATCAAAAATTTTCTGTGGCCTGCAGAGTGGGGTTTCTTTTTGACTGATAGGAGAATGGGGAGGGGAAAGAGAAGGAGTACTGTTATGTCCTGTACAAGCATTTAAATTAAGATCAGAAGACATCTAAAGGAGAAAGTTGCCACCCCAAAGTTTTCTTGTTTCCTTGATATATTGGGTCCCTACAAATGCTGAAGTGTGCCAAAACATTCTGGAGAACTTTGGTTGCCGCTGTTATGTTGAGATTTGAGCACCGTGTCTAACAGTTTCTAGGTAGTCTGTTTTTCAACGTGGGCCTCCCTCCTAGGTTTTCTCTCTTGCTTTGTGTTTATCCAATTAGATAAAACCCAACCCTAAAATCAAATGAGACTAGAGTGGTCTTTGTGTTCGTGAAGTTCTGCTCACATTGTTTTCACTATAGGCTGTGTCACCAGGTGTCCTGTATCAACAGCTGTACTGCAGGAAATCACAGTTTTCCCAAAACACAAGTCGGAAAACAAGCACAGTTCAGGGAAGGAAACTGGAGCAGATCTCTCTTCTAGCTCAGCTTGAGCTCTACCCGTTTTCAGGATCACAGCACAGAGCAAAAGGGTGCGTGACATGCTCCCTGGATGGGAGTCATCAGTAGAGATTTCTGTATGTCCCTAACCTCAATATGGCATGATAATTCATAAGAGATTTATACATAAAACCCTCAGAAAATGCATTCTATAAGCAGTAAAATGATGTGTTATCATGCAAATCCAGTCTTAATACAAGATTGAAATTACTGAAAAGATGTTTACACCAATGTAGTAATGAAACTGCATTTGGCAATCAAAAAAACAAGATACTATGGTTTATTTTATGACATAAATTATTTCATTTTAATATCTCTCCTGTCAAATTAGATGAATTTACTTACCAAACTTTATACATAGTTCATGATTAGTTGTAAAAGAAGATTAGTTATAAAATAAGTCAGCTTAACATCCAGACATAGGATTTTAATAACAACTTGATATACAAAGACTGTCAGGTGCTGTCTGCAAGTGAGAAACAAATAATACCCTAGACCCTTCACTGTAATTACCATCATTCACTGTACATACAGGATCTGCAGTGCGGCTCGTACTGGCGTAGGGCTAGAAGCACTTAATGTTCCTCCCGCAGCTCCTGGTGACAGTCATGGGACAGGAGAGGAAATTTGGCGGGTGATGGGAAGATGTCCCTTCAGCTGAGACCCACAGGTGACCTCCACACTGGCTCAAATAATGTGGGTAATTACATGAAAGGCTTTTTTTCCACTTCCAGGTCTCTTAAAATGACACGGAAGTACGATTGTGTAAAAAGAGGTCCTTCTCCTTTCCTGGGGTGAGAAGTCTCATCAATGTGTCAGCGATGCTCCCCAGTCACCAAGAAAGGCACATACTCAGTGATGCAGACACAGTGACTGCTTTCTCCAAAATTACGTGCGATGTACATTTTCTCCAGTTTGATTTTTAATGAACTTACCATGAGAGGCAGAATCGATGTCCATCTTTTCATCTCAGAAGCTTCGTGTCGTTATCCCAGCCACCTTACCACCACCATTTTTTTTTCACCCAGATGGCTTTAAACAAAGCAGCTGAAGTAAGTGCTTAACCTTAAGCTTATGTTTAAGTTAGTGGGAGCCACACATGTTCTTTAACAGACTTGTTAAAGAAGGATGAACCTTTGAATTGAAACCCAAATGATATGTTGTATGCCGTGGCTTGTCTGTGGCTTCTCTCCTCCCTGTAGCACACACTAGGTGTTATTTCCAATCACATATTCTTCTAAGTGACTGAACAAAAGACACCTCCCAACTTTTTGGAGGCCCCTTTGCACAAAGAAGGGACATATTTGCAATGAATAAACTTTGTGAGGGTTAGGGACGATAACAGAACAAATGCTCTTCACAGCAGTCTGCAAATTACATGTTGTAATGTAAGAGAGTCCAGCTGAATAAATAACATTCAAAGGACGAGCTCTCCATTCTCCTCGCAGTGCAGCACAAAGATAATGGAAAGCATGTTCTAAGAATATAGCCATGCAGATAACAAGCTATAAAACATACAATGATCTGGCGAAATCTTTCTGAAACACATAACTGATAACACCTATACATTTTTCAAAGAAAGCATTTTCAAAGTGCTCGTGTTTTCTGTTTTGCTATTTAAAGAAAAGAAAAAACTTACCACAAAACAGCAGACCCTCTAAATGACATATTTGTGCAAACCAGGTTTATTCCTCTGTGCCTATTCGACTGCATCAGGTGGAAATGGGAAGAGCACAGGCTTACTCTCACGCCTTACTGTAAAGGGAGTGACTAAGGAATTTACAAACCTAAGTGATAGATATCTTTGTGTAATATATGCATTTATTTCACGAGGTTTCTGAGGCACTGACATGGTGACAGAAAGCATCTGAAATAATCACAGAGTAATTTTCTACCAACTGAGCATTTAAGAAAGAATACACAGGTTGCCCTTTGGTAAAAACTCAAGCTTTTAATGCGCATATTGCTTGTTTTTAACAGTAGAACAATGTGGCAGACTGAAGGTTTAGACCAGCCTGATATCCCTCCTCACACCAGCTCCTCAGATAGCCCAGGACATCTCAACAAACACTTGAAATGCTACCAAACCCTAGCCGCCACTTCACATGATTTATGATGTCATTAATGTCAAGCTATCAGTGGACAAGAGTAAAAGAGACAACAGCAAAGCTGACTAAAAACAAATAGTTTTGATTAAACTCAAGGACGTTCAGTACAGCTTTCAGCAAAAAGGCATTCATCATTTCCGAAGCTGACCTTGTTTTTTTCATCCCAAATGCAAACATAATATGTGTAGGGATTCCAACAAAATCTTTGAAGTAGACTGTAGCTAAATTCCCTTTTTTAGGCAAAAATAATGAAGAGCAGCACCAGCACCTTGTTTCTGTGGGGTCAGTTTTTTCTGTAATTGCCCCAGCACCCTCAAATTTGCATCTCTGTGTTTTTTCCTGTAAGAGTGAAGACTGTCCTCTAGGTCTGAGGCAGTTTTCATCCCAGGAAAAGAGATCCCTACAGTATTTTCAGAGGAGATCGGTATCTACAGATGCACACCATCCTTAGGAAAGTACCTCATAACAAACAATGAGAACACGGCTTGATAGGCAGAATAGAAAAAAAAAATAATTAAAAAAAGAAAAAAAAAGAGAAGAAAGCATGCCAAGTTGGATAAATTATGTTCATAGAGAACCCCTATCTGTATGAATGAAGAATTGCTCTCGAGGTCTTTAGCTTGCTTTTACAGAACTAGAAGTGTGAACAGTAGACTGCTCTCTTAACAAACACAGAAAATATTTAGTTGTCTTTTTCACGCTGATTTTTCTTTTTTTTAAGACCATAAATGTATATGTAGGTGTGACGTGTGTGTACACGTGCATTCCGTGTACATGTGTGTGTATTAACAGAGAGAGAACAGAAAGCATAACGGAATTCTTTGCCAAGCAACCTCACACTGGATCAAGCCACTGCAGCAGTCATAATCCAGGCCTGTGAGAGATCTACCATAAGTATTCAAAAAGCAGATGGAAAGTAATATTTCAATATTTAAAAAACATTATTAAAACCCCTTTTTCCATAATAATGGATATTATTTTTGGAGCTAATGAGGATTTGTACAAAAGTTCATATTGCTTAGAACAGGAGTAGCTGCTTCCCTCTAAATCTTTAAAATCTTTACAAAAATCTCACTCTCTTCTGCTCTCTCATTCTAATAATCAGCTTATAGTATTATTATTTCGCAGTCTGTAGCAGCAAGGTTAAATGTGTCCTTCCAGCAAACATGCCTTTCATAACTTGGCGTGCAATTAGATTATTAATGTAAAATTACAGAAGGGCTATTATGGCTTCAGGACAAAATAATTAAATGACTGTATTTCAATTTTAATTGTTTATACAAGTACCTAAAACTTTTAATTTGGTTTCTTCGTATCATCTTATTAGAATACGTAACCCAAATAATATCCCCCACTCCTTTGCTGTGTACCAGGAAAAGGAGCGGTATCTACCACCTCCATTTGAAAACACTTTCTCAAAACACACTTGAAACAAAAATTTTTGTGTCTAAAATTAGTCATATTTACTCTGATTAACAAAAACTTTCTGCTTAGAGCTTTTATGGGAAAAAAGACAGGCAGTATTATAAGTATTAACTGTGCATGAGAACATTTGTAATATCACCCTTGGAGAATAATAAACAGATACTAGAGATTGAAATTCTGACATAGTTTACAGAACAATAATCCAAACATCTGTTATAATGACAAGGGATTTGAGCAGAATAGAGAGTACATGGGAAAGCTATGCTACTTTTAGTACAGTTATAACGTTAAATCAAAGCACTGCAGCTCAAGGCAGCTTGCTGCTAATATAAACAATTTTCTACATATTCCTGGGCCACAAGCCAGATCTCAGGATTCAGTTACAAGCACAAGGTCAAGAGGGAATCAACGGTATGAAATTACCGTGTATGAATCAAAAGAATAAATGGATAATTAAGGATGAAAACAAATTAGAAGGTATACTCTCACTTAACTCATCAAATAAATTTGCTGAGTAACTTCATGCACTGAATATGTTGTAGGATCTGCAGAGGCTTTAATGCATTTATTGCTTAAATCCACAGCATCAGCATTTTTTGAGGCAGGCTTACCAAATCACCTTTTTATGTGTACTTCTTTCTATATTCAACATCTGACTACAATTATGAAGATAAATATTTAATCATGTCATTTGCTCAAGAGAAAAGTAAATAGGATTTCTATGAAAATGACATTCTTGCCTCCATATTATACCCAGGAAAACCAAACTTTTATCTCACTTCTGGTCTCATTTCATCTTCCACACCCAAAAAAGGCTTTTTCAAGCTGCAGCAAATGTGAAAGATTCACTGTAGCTGGCGATGAAGGGTCTTTCCTGCAGAAGACTTTCAAAGCAATCTTCATAACAATGAAAGGTTATGCATATGTCCATCAAAGAGCACGTTCATTTTTCACTTGCCCACACAAGCACAGATGCAGGAATGTGTGAGCTACTTGCAGGTGGATGAATGTTTTGAGCGTGCATGGACACAGTAAATCATGTTCCTGAAGGGCTAGGAGGAAGAAAACAGCTTTGAAAAGTTAAGTAAAAAAATGCATTTCTGTTTTTCTCACTTGGCTTTACCCTACAGGAGTCAATGCCCACTCAGCACATTTAGGAGATTCCTCCTAAATACTGTTTTACAGAATCACAGAATCACAGAATGGTAGGGGTTGGAAGGGACCTCTGTGGGTCATCTAGTCCAACCCCCTGCCAAAGCAGGGTCACCCAGAGCAGGCTGCACAGGACCTTGTCCAGGCGGGGCTTGAATATCTCCAGAGAAGGAGACTCCACAACCTCCCTGGGCAGCCTGGGCCAGGGCTCCGTCACCCTCAGAGGGAAGAAGTTCTTCCTCATGTTCAGCTGGAACTTCTCTGCTTCAGTTTGTGCCCGTTGCCCCTTGTTCTGTCACTGAGCACCACTGGAAAGAGTCTGGCCCCGTCCTCCTGACACCCACCCTTAAGATATTTAGAGGCATTTCTAAGGTCCTCTCTCAGCCTTCTCCAGCTGAACAAGCCCAGCTCCCTCAGCCTTTCCTCATGGGAGAGATGTTCCAGTCCCCTCATCATCCTCATAGCCCTCCGCTGGACTCTCTCCAGTAGCTCCTCATCTTTCTAAAACTGAGGAGCCCAACACTGGACCCAGTACTGCAGATGGGGCCTCACCAGGGCAGAGTAGAGGGGAAGGAGAACCTCCGTTGACCTGCTGGCCACAAAACCTGGTTTTAAACCTACGATTTCAATGGGGATGGACGTTTTCATAACAGTACCTCACTCTCCTCCTTAACTACTGGAAAAGACTGGGTAGACTCTGTGCCTCACGTGTAGAAAGCTGCAGTTGTGTGATGTGAATGTCTCCAACGACACGCTGCACTTCACTCCTTGCTAAGTTCGGCATTTCCCACAAAATACAACATGAACAGCCCCAGAGAAAATCGCCCCTCTCTTTCTATGCATTGCCCTGAAAAGTCGCTACTGAATTGTTCGATCTCTGCATCTGTTTAACTCAGAGTCATTTGATTAAAATGTCTGCATCTACTGCCAGTTACTAATTGTTTTAGTAAGAAGGACATGAAGCAATGATCTAATTTTGTGTAAGCAACTGAGCACATGTTATTTAATAACTTCTGATTGCTACTGACTTGCATGGAATTGTGACCACTGGTCTTGAGACGAAATGTCCTTTAACTGGTTTCATAGCAGTTGAATATATTGATAAAATGTAGCTCATCGTGTTTTTAATAACTGTGCAGTTATCAGTTGCTTTGATTCAATAATACATGGGTTTGATTATTTCTTTGTGAAAAAACTTGCTGATTTTGTTCCTCTGCAGGATGATTTATATTTCACCTTCTTTCCAGAGGCTGCTGATATCAGACTCCGCAGTCACCTGTAACCATAAGTATTTCTTCTTGCTAGCCAGGAGAAGATCGGGGGTGTGATGTTAGCTCTCACGAGGTGCTGTGATATGTCATCTCTCAGATCAGATGTTGGAACTGAAGTCTGAATCAGGAGGGCTCAGCACTCAGAACCACAGAAATGAGAAGGTCGTTTAGGATCTTTTGAAAACCGCCAGGATTATACAGTGGCTGAAGGCTACTGGCAAGCTTGCTAGAAGGAATAAACTTCAGTTTATCCAGCTGCAGAACAAACAAATTTTAGCTCTTTAATCTCCAGAGAAAATATTCTTCCTCTTGTCATCATTACTTAAATATTAATAATCATTAAGTGTCACACCTTGTGAGTACTATTACATTTATTATCTGAACACATTGGGGATGAATATTATATAAAGCTACTACCCAAAACTTCGTGTTTTCATGCTATGTGTAGCCCACTGTGAGATTCAACCCTGGTTGTGTCCTAGTTGTGTCCCAGCACATCACCACAGTTGCACTGGCAGAACCTTTGCTCTCCCTGAAGGCAGGGTAATCAATAAGCGTTGGAGTAAGGCCAGCACCCTGTGGTCCACACTGATCTGCTGTAAGAAGACAGAGCGGTGAAGATGATTTCCATTTCCCACCTTCCCCTCAGGCACGTAGACAATATTAATTATCATATGTGCAACCCTTTGTTCTCATCATTTGTTCTTCACCACGTTAAAATTTCCAGAAATGAACTAACTAAGGTTAAGGGAAGTCTTCAGCATGAGAAACCGATTAAGGACTAACAAGAGATGGCAAAAGACCTTACCAGCTGTGTTTCTATGATGGAAAGTCAACTGATTATCCTCCTTCTAGTGGTACGATGACTTGACCATGTAAGTCATGTATGCAGCTAATCTTGCATACTTTTACAGGCTCGTTGGCCACGAGGAAAAAGTTCCTGAGAGAGAGTTTTAACAGCACTATGTCTCTGAAGTCAAACATTTTTGGGGATGTCACTGACAGACGGCAGCATCACAGTTCCTTGAAATGGAGAAATGTGGGACTGTCCACAAATGGACGCCATTCCCTTTGCTCAATAAAAAAAGCTCTTATAAGCTATAATAAAGGTCACTAATTTTTCAAAGCATTTTCTGCTTTAGCTTGATAAATACAGTATTCTTACATAGCATGTTTCCTGAATGAGAATCAGCAGTACTTGACAGCAGCATTTTTAGAAGAAAGGCTGTAGATTTATTTTTAAATTCAAGGAACTTTAATGTTAAATATTTAATGCTGAATATTTCTTTTTTTAATCTAAAATGTTATATACCAATTTTATCCCCCCCACAAAAGCTAGAATGCAAAATGATCAGTCTGCTTGTCAGTGTGGGACAATTTTTTAAAATACATTTGTCTTTCTCGGTTTAAATTAGTTCACAAGCTAACTCACACAAGCTACAGAGACATGTCAGAAGGGAGACAGCAACGGTATAAAAGAGCCAACAAAAACATCTCTTCAAAAGAATTTTACATCACTTTTGGATAATAGGGAAACATGCTGTCCTACAACTATGGAGTTGTAGATAGGTACAGAAGCAGGTATCGAGGGAAAAGTCACTGAATTTTCTATTGTAGCTTTTGAATTTTTTTTTTTTAATATCTGCTTTTATACTGGTCACATCCCATGACTTTCAGCAAGAATATCTTGAAAACCTGGTATTTCAGGGCATTAAAGCTACAGCTGAATTCCTCTGAAAGTACCTGTATATCCACTTCTTCCTGATTGTAGTAACTGAGCTCTCCACTCTTGGACAGAGACAAGAAGTGGCTGAAAATAACTGGTAAAAGGCACCATTGAATAATATTTGTATTCAAATTGCTCCAGCAGGGATGAATAGTGGGACCTGGGCTGTAGTAGGATTCAGACTTTGATAGTCACAGGAGAGCACAATACTGTAGGGAGGTAAAAATATATGGCTGTGTTCTTCTTAAGCTATTGTGGCTAGTCCACCGTGGCCATCTGCATATGTATGCCCTTGTAAAGAGAGGCTCCACCATTCCTAGGCCAGCATTACAGAGGTATCCTCATCTTGGGGTCATAGCAAGTGTGTGAGGAAGGGAATGAATACTGCTTGAACTTCTTGCAGTAAAGCGTTCCCTCCCTCCCCTACGTGGGAGCAAAGGTGTGAGTAACAGGGAAAGAAACATCCAACAACACTTTTATCCAACACAAATGTCAACCTTTCCCTCATAAAACAGAAGCTATAGAGGAATTAGAGCTGTGAGATCTCTTGTGTAAGGGTTATTTTTTTTCAGTTGAATAACTGTGCCAGTGCCAGTGGTTGTAATTTAAAAGGTCTGTATACCTCTGTGAATAGAAATATTTCCAGGAGAGATTGTGAGGTGGGGCTGCTTAAACATCACCTCTTGCTGAAGGCTGTGCCTGAGGTGGCAACCTAGCCTTTAACTTGATTACAGCATGTTTTGCCAATTAGACCCAGACCAGCAAAGAACTGAGGTACATGAATGGCCCTGTGGGAGTCAGTACACTTAAAATTAACCATAAGCCCAAGTATTTTTCAGGATAAAGGTCCATATCTGAAATCACAGCTTTACTAAATTATCTACCACCATCAGTGACAGGACTTCAGAGATCTTCTTGGGCTTGTCCATAAAGGATGGGAAAATATTAAAGTTTCTGATATACATTCATGCTGAAGCATTTGCGGTGATAATCTCATTCCATCCAGTAGCTAAATATTATTGTGTGTGTCAAAACTAAATTGTAATCCTGGGAGTGGGTGTCATGTAAAAATGCCCTGTTGAAGGAAAACTGCAGTGATTAGTTCTAATGCTTCTGATAGATCAAGGAATATTTGCTTAGGAAAACATTGTGTAGCAAAAATTTAGTAACTGTTCTATAGAAACATGCAAGCAAATATGTAGTACTCAGCTCTTTCAGGTTTTGAATTAAGGATTCCATTTATACATTTGTAAATAGCACAATGGATTACATTTGAGAAGTTTGTGCAGAAGTTCTCATTCTGCAGTGCTTCACTAATCTCGTGAATATAGGATAGTCACTGCACTTACTGCTGAAATTTGCCACTTCTCACCTGGTGTTTGCACTAGGAATGTTTCTTTTCTTTTGCAGCCATCTCACTTTGTTATAGAGGGCAATAGTCATTAAAACTTTCTGCAACATTGTGGGACATTTATTCTGTATTGTGCTCAAAGAAACACTGGAAACTAATAAATTATCCTGGGACATAATTTTCTGCAGCATTTGAGGATATTTCATGCATGTTTCCCATCCATGTGCTGACAAAGCCCATACGAGGGAACTCAGGAAGTCTCCTGAATTTCCAGCCTGAGATGTTTCAGCAGTCAGAAGTATTAAAATCCATACATCTTTTTGTTTTTTTCAGTACAAAGACAGTATCTTTTCATGAATGCAAACAGGAAACTGATAATGTCATTAAATGAACTCAGGAACTTTGTGCAGAGGAATAAAAACCCGTAGATATGTTCGCCGTTTTAAATGGGGATGGTTACAACTGCATCTACTTTGCAAGGTACAGGTTTACTGATCTTTCTCCAAACTTATTGCGATGTTACAGAACTGGCTAACTCTGGCATTTGGAATATGCATTAATTTAGTAGAAGCAAGATGTTGGGATTGAAATGCCCATGGTTTGAAGAGCTGGTAAGTGTAAAGTACCTCCTTCCTAAGGCTAGGTGTTAGCCTCACAAATTGCCTAAGAGGAAAGAGTCCTTTAGTGGTAATATCTTAAAACATTTCTAATTAACGTCACCAAATTGTACACAGATATAAAAGGTACTATTCAAATATTTAAAACACTACAGCTATAGCTTGTGTAGAGCTTGACTCAATTTCATATGATTGCTGTGTGGGAATGGAGAAGGTACTGAAAAGAGGCACACCAAGAGGAAGAGCTGCTGTGCATAGGGTTCAGACAAGGCAAATTCGCCTGGGAGAAAAACTGGGATCCCCTCTAACCCACCTGAAGTAAAGCATCTGGCATGTAATGGAGATGGATTGCTGCATCTCATAAATCCAGCACTTAAATGCTACTAGTTATGACTACGACTGACAGTAAGATTTAGTTTTGCTAATGTCCTGGGTTTGGCCAGGACAGGGTTAGTTTTCACCAGGAGTCGGGAGGGGACACAGCTGGGTGGGCTGAGCCAACCTGGCCAAACAGAGCAGGGTATTCAATACCGTGTGCCGCCATGCTGGGGTCCGGTGGGGGGGAGCTGGGCTGGGGGAAAGGAGTCGCGTCTCGGGAGTGCACGGGGCACCGTGCAGTAAGAGTCACTCTCTGCAATTTGCTGTTTTGTTTTGTATATTCTCCTTATCTGTATTGTTGTGGCTACTGTTCCCCCTGTGGCTGTTCATCACCCAGTGGCTAGATAATTACAAGTTCTGTACATCTGCATTGCCACTGCTATCGTCCACTCTGCCCTTTGAAAATCAGTTGGAAATGGGAACTTGTTTTCAGGTTGATTTTTAGGGTTATATTTGCAACAGCAATAGTTTCCATCTTCATCTCTGTTGTGTAGACAACATGGTAATCTCTGCACTGTTCTGAAAGACTCAGAGGCATTTCAGAGCAGTGAAGGTAGCTGGCAGGGAGCTCAAAATGGTAGTGGAGTAGACAGGGCTGCCGTAGAGTTGATCTGAATTTTCATTTTTCCCTTGAATGTACACCTAAGGTTGGTATCACATATATTTACCTAAAACATAAAATAATCGTACATTCTTTTTCTTTCTACATGGTTTGCCCTAAACACAGATTCATGGTGAATTTCAATGCCTATAAATAGCTAACACATTCAGCAGTAGCTAGAAGAAAGTATTGTATGTCAACAGGCTTAAACAAAGTACATCAATTCAGACTTGTAGCATATTTTACTGTGGTATTGTGGATCTTTAGATGTGACAGGTGACAAAATGGATAGTGATAGTCACGTAATCTTGAGAACTATTTCCAAAAGTATATTACTACCAGTATCCTCAAACAGATCAAAACGTAGATTTCCAGAACTGAACGACATGCAAGATATAGTGCTATGAGACATGAGAAAAAGGCGGTATTTTCTTGGTCGAAATGACCTATAAAAAGCTCCTCTGCGTATACAGCCTGAATCAACATTTTATACTTTGAAATAAATGCACGCAGTAGCTGATAAATATAAGACAACAAAAGAATAAATGCACCAATATCAGCTGTAGCATTTGGCCGTATTCTCTGCTGCTCAGCATGCTGCACAGATGCACACATAGGTTCATATGCACACACACAAGTTTTCACATCTATAGGTGGTACAGACATGACAATTCCTCTCAGTTCAGTTATGCCAAATATAAAAAAGGGTGCTGTACTTCACAAGAAAGTTGAAGTTTTGATAATTATTGTTAACTGATGGATTCTTAAAAGAGGAGGACCATTGTGATGAGTGATATCTGGGAGGAGTTTTTATGTTTACCTGCTACAATACTTTTTGAAGACGGCAACCAAGTTTTATCGGGTGAAGTTATGTTGACTAAAATGATGTTATATAGTGGGCCAAGAAGTTAGAATACATGTTACAGAAAAGCTATTTTCATGCACATCTTACATTGTCCAAGTGAAACATCCTCTTTGCTAAAGCCACTGAAAAGTCAGTGATTTTCTGAGTCAGAGTTTCGCAGCCTGATGAATTTTTTCAGCTATGTTGTGGCCAAGTTCATGGACCAGTTCTAGAGCACTGAATTATCAACGTTTACATTGATAAGGTGTCCTGGGTTCGGACATAAGGCTAAGAGTAGGGCCTGTGCAAGGGTTTTGCCATCCTACTCTGCCCTCCCCCCTTTTTTAAACTGTGCTCATCTTGTATCATGGCTGCTATACAACTTAATAATGGTATAACCTACCCTCATACTGGTTACCCAGCCTTGTGCATTGGATTAGGTCTTCCTCCTGGGCACGGGCTGATTCTTACAGCACCTAAAAACAATCCCTTTCACCATCCTTTCACCTTTCCCCTCTTCCAGGGGCTGACACAGTCACTGTTGTATTCTCAGTTTTCTTGTTTGCACTTATATCTTGGCTTTCTTGTTTGGACCAAACAGGGAGTCAGACATGTAGTTTGACTGGATCAGAGATTAATTCTTAGCATTTTAAGTGTGGAGAATAACAGACTACAGACAACAAGCCTCTGTAATACACGTTAGCAGTTATTGTTTAATAAATACTGTAGGTGGAAATACAGTTTAAGTAATGACTGAGGTCAAGAGGAAAATTACAATAGTTATGCAGGTTCTAGTTGTGCCGGATGTATTTATGATTTCCAAGTGAATTCTGCTCTTAAAAAGAAGAAACTGAAAAAATCTGCCTTGTCTGTTTCTTGCCACTGATTTCCTATGATGACTTCACCACTAGACATAAAGACCTCTATGCCAAAACAACATCTCACGCATACGAATTAAGAGTGGGCTTCGGGAGTTCAAATACTCTATTAAATATTAATAAGAAGATAAGAATTAGGCATTTGAAGCTTCTTGACCCCTTTAGATATCTCCATTTGTACTTACACTTCAACCCTGTTTAGCAGGGTCTAGACAGATTCCCCCATGCCACTTACCTCTTGTGGGATATTACTTCCCTTGAATATGTTTGTGCTTTTAGAGAACTTGTATGCTTAATTTAAGCAATAGATATCTCCCTGTTTAAATCATAGGAGAATAAGAAAAAAAACTTGAATGTTTTTCCATTTCTCCACTTTCGCAAATTATTTTCCCTTTTGCAATGTGTAGTTGGAGAAATTGGACAAGAATATAACTGTAACTTAAAAAGAAATTGTGCAGAATTTAGCTCTCTTGGATGTCATTTGCACATGGGAAAACTATATGAGCTTAGAGTCTAATTTACGTACATTTCTGCAGTATTCAAAAAGTAATTCTGTGGGCATATGATTGTTTAAGAATGAGAAAAAATGTGGGTATTTCTTATAGTACTACTCTGTACGATTCTAACAAACATATTAAAACCCCAAGCCTCAGTAAAACCGCAAGCTTATTTGTCAAGGAAATGAATGGGAAAGCCTTTTGGTTTATACTGTTCCGAAAATAGGATTTATTTACACACTCCATGGAAACTGTGTCCTCTAAAACTGCATCCTAACTACAAATATGCACACATCTATTCAGCATCTTGCCAAAGAGACTAAAATGACATTAAAAAGAGTGAAAGAATGCTAAGCTTGCAAAGTCAAACATTCAAAATGTGGTAAATGCCAGAATTCAGACTGCCCAGGCAACCTTGCTTCTGACAACATGTGATGATAGATTTAATCACCGTGTTATCTCTACATCTGACCTCTCCTGTGGTTTCTCAGACATTGGTCCCAGAGGTGCAAAAATCCTCTGCCTTCTACATGGTGAGAGTTTTTTCAGGCGAGGATGAGAGTCTGGGATAGGCTGCCCTGTGTACCAGTTCTTCTCTGGGACATCCCATCACAGAAGGCCAGTGTAGTCCTCATCTGGGCTCCATCCCTCCATTTCAGTCTTGTTTTGTTTGGATTTTTTTTCTGGTGTTTTATTGTACTGTTTTATGTATTTTTTTTGTGTGGAATGAAGTATACTGAAAGTTACATTCATCCTTTCTCTTCTGAATGGAGAGACAGGCAGGGTCTTGTTAGAATATGTTAAACTGTGGGCATCTGAGTGAGTCACTTCTTTCTCCTTCCCCACCCACTATTTTCCTGAGACAGTGTGCATGTCCCAATTCTTTCATCCTCCCTTCTTCTCTGGGCTAAACATCTCTTCGTCAAGGTGCTTGCAGAGCCCAGCATGCTAAGAGCCTTGGCTGGCTAGGAGAAGAAGAGGAGAGTCTCTGTACTGCATCCTGAGTGCTTGCCTCCTAGAATCACCTAGCAAATTAACCCTTCTCTGTATGCACAAGCAACAAAAGCTTTGTGAAGAGGCATTTTTCAGAAACTTCCTAAACACAGCTCCAGATCTGTCAAGTTTATGTGTTGCATCTTCCCCAAGCCTTTCTCCTCACTGAGTCAATCAAATGAACGGTGTTCAAAGGATGGGTAACTACTCAATATTCAATTTATTTTTCTCATTCCATTATTTGCCTCAGTCCTTATTTATTGCAAAGGACAGAAAACCTGTGCTGATTATAAAGTTATTAATTTGTTAATGTCCTCTGGAACATTTCTTAGTGTAGCTTCTGAGTGAATCTCAGATATTAATGTATGTATTTTCACAATATACAATAAAATTATACAGATACAGGTTTTATAAGCCATACAAAAATGAACTATCCTCTATAATTTTCGGGTGGCTGTACTCAGACTCTTTGTAAAGTAGTAGGATGTACATTCTCATCAAAATAAAATATCTCTTTGTTATAGAACATACCTGTTCTGGATAAAATATTCAGGGAATTTATGTGCCAACTTGCTAGATCTGTACTGAACATACACCACAACTAATTTTTGTTCTTTTCATTATGTTTTAATACAATTTTAAAGTTATCTTAATTTAGGCAAATATGCATGGGCTTTCATGAGCATTCCTAAAACCACATCCCTGATAATTGCCAAACTTCAAGTCACCCTTCAAACAAAAATGGCTATGTACATTTTTTGATATGACGTGATGAAACCCAGACACTTTTTCAATCTGTATTCTTGGCAACAGCCAAACCACTTAAACTCTGAAAAACAAAGCCAGCCTGAAACAAATATCTTAATGAATAAAAAGTTTTATACTGACCAATTAAAAAAAATTGAAAGGATAAAAACTGAAATTCTCATCCTCAGTGTTTGCCACAAAAGAACAGTGGATATGAATTTTTGTTGGGCTTCAGAAACTGGTGCTCTGTCTGAAAACCAAATTTAGTCTCATACTTGCCATGTGCATTTATTTCACAAAGAGCACATGAAATTAAGAATTTTATATGTGTCTTACTTAATCTTACTTAATCTTTTTATGATTCTGGCAGCAAATAACTTACTCAGAGGGAAAGCACATAGAATCCAGGTATCGGCTAGCTCTAGTCAAATATTGACTTTTTAATTATGAAAATTGTATCTTTACATTCTCCCAGGAGAGCAAATGAGGTGACTAAATGCCAGCTTCAGGGACAGTAGAGGATGACTTAATTCAACATAATTTTCCTATCATATTTCTATATTTTTCTGTGCCGTGCCTAGATGCTTCATCCAGAAAGAGCTGATTCCAAACAAACTTGCTTGGGTTATGCTGAGAGTGAGGGCAGCCACTTTTCAGTTGACAGTAGAGATAAGAACCACAAACTCTGGTCTCCAGGGAGCAAATACCACATAGCTGGAGAAAAACCCTGCCTCAAGGGCTGTAGACTAGGAGGCATCTCTGTTTGTCAGTGACTTCGGAAGGAGAGCCTCTACGGCTCTTCGGCTGTCCTTTGGTTCCCACCCTGGGGGGTTCTCCTACTTACCTTCCCCAAACCTACCTCACCTTTTCAAAGAAAGTTTGCTGAAGTCTGTGCAAGCAGACACTGCACCCTATGGGCCTTGACCAAGAGCTCCCCTGACCCCCTTTCCTCCACCCTTGCTCGCCCACGAACCTGAAGACTGACCTTTCCAGCTTGCTTCTACCCAAACGTGATACGCCTGACATGACCAATTTGCCTGATCCCTTGAGCTGGCTCTGGGTGTCGCACCTTACTTCTTGGGCTGTGCAAAAATGAAGTTCGATTATTTGAGGGAGGAATAGATCCTCATAGACGTACTGGTTGGAGTGGTTCCAAATGGAGAAAGCAGTCAGAGGACGTGGCAATTTTGGGCAGAATCAATGTGCTTTAGGCTTTTATACAGGGCAAGAAACTCAAGGCCCACGAACTTTCAACACTCTGTTCATGCTGGGCTTTCTTGTCTCTGAGCCTCAGCACTAAATACACAGATTCTTTTTATCACACAGAATATGCTCTGAAATGAAAAAGTCTTCATGTACAAACATCATTTTAATTCAAGTCAGTTTCTTGTGATAATCTATGGACAATATTCATCAGACGGTGGTTTCATCCATTATCTATTTCTGTCTATGGAAGCCACTGAAATACACATGAAAAGTATGTAAAATTTGTTTTGAATGATTGAATCTAAAAAGGGGGATACTGCTAAGAACAGACATCTTTTTAGTCATGGGTTTCACTGAAATGTATCAGTTCAAATTCCCTAGACCTGATGTCTTCCCAGTTGGTGGTGAGTTTTTTTAGTATTGATCTGAATTCAGCAGAGCTAATTTCATTGAGACATTTAGATTTTTTCCTTGAATTATTTAAATATTCTTGATATGAAAACATGCCAAAAAAAAAGACCTGGGGGAGAAAGAAAACCAGGAGGAAATTTAAAAACTGTAGAAGAGAGGTTGTAAGGAAATCACTTATATATAAATTTTTTTAGCACAATTATTTTATTTTTATTATCATACCTCATATTTCTTTAGAACTTCCGGATATAATAGAGCCATAGTTGTGTGAATGGAGACAGCTGCATTTTTAAAAGCATCTAGTAATATATCATCTTGAAACACATGCAACATCATCTGCTGGCTTCAGAAAAAAAATCGTCCTTTAGCTTGCTTTTGCTTGTTTAGCATCGGTCAGCCTCGAACTCTAAAGAGCAACGAGAACAGAGCTAATAAAATCCATACTCTGCGTGGAAACTGTGTGGTTCAGAGTTATGTTAAAGTCTGCTCCTCCACCAGAGCTTCAACAGTGTCTTCAGCCTATTTTGCAATACACTGGAAGCAGAAAGTAAATGAAAGAGATTCCTTTTTTTTTCCTCTATGTTTTTTCCTCTACTTTTTTTCTCTTTCATTTTTTTCCTACCAGGGAAATGGTGATACTCAGGCTGCCAGCATGAATGTCACCAATGACAGAATGATGTCCTGTCAGGCCATCTAGTGAGTTGAAGTGGCTGGCATCTCATAAACTACATGTTGACCATCATTTCGGAGCTCCTGTTACGTGGACTCAAAGCCAGCAATGTGATGACAGGCTAGGGACTTTCTGTGTATCGTCAGCAAGAGAGCTAAACATGAAATTAAGCTATACAGGAGTCAATATCGGGCTGCTTTCTTGTAACCAAAACACCGTGTACTTCACTGTATGTAGGATTTAAATAGTGCAGCAATGCCCACAGCTTTCTGAGTCACGCTAGCTTTAAATTCTGTAGCAAATTCAAATGAATTAAGGTTTCTAAAATTTTCATTAACGGAAAAGTGACAATGAGTGAAAGAATTATGCAACAGAGACTTGTGAGGCTACAAAATAGGAGTTGCTAGGGGTGAAGATTCAGAAATGTCACAGCAGTGTGGGAGAAAGTTGAGACTTCTGCTGACTGAAAAGAGACAAGAGAGTTTGGGATTTAAAACTGAGATGACTGATGCCTTCAGCTCCAGCGTAGAGCTACACTATCATCTTTCGGTGGCTGCATAGGAGTATGTAGAACAAACATAACATTTGGGGACATTATTTTCTCACTTTGTCAGCAACCACCTTCTCTCGTGTCTCGCATGTATCATATGCATGTTAGAAACACCATCCTATTACTGGTGTCTCAGTACATTACAGCCACCATATAAACATACACATTTGTTGATATTAAGGAACACAGAAGTAGACGGGACCTCCTCAATCACCAGTCCCAGTTCCATCTTGTCACAAGTAAACAAACCATATAATCGCTTTCATCAATTGATGTAGCTACAGCAGGCACTAATTAAATTTCCGGCTCCTATTAAATTCAGCATCAGTGGAGAAGAACGTAGTTGAGTATTTCAGCTAAAATGGTTAATCTTGGTATTTAAATATTCATCTTTAAGCTTCAGAGTTAGCAGCCTTTTCATAGACAGGATTTCAGGTTCTCTCTATGTAACTGTTGGTAGTGAAGGCCATTTTTTTCTTCACTTTCTGTTTGGGTTGGAAGGTTGTCCTTATCCCCACAAAGCCTGAAAACACAGATGTTTAAAACAGAAATTTTAATTCTGTGTCGTTGTTGGTTAGTAAGTGATTTAAATACAGGAAAATAGTGCTTTCTGCACAAGGTTAATTTGTAATCCTTCAGTAAAAGTGTCTGTGCCTGTAGAAATTAAGTCATGAGGCAACACAACTACTAGGAAAGTTACACAGGGAAAATGAAACTAAGAAAGCAAACAGGTCGTTTTCCTCGGTGGTTAGAAACAATACCTTTGTTGCTTGCTTATCTTTGTAGCAGACCAATTGTGGCCTTTATTTGCATATTTTTTTCTTTGAGGCAATGGATAGTGGTAGTGAAAGAGCTTCAGAGCTCTCCTGGATTTGTTCATCTTACAGTTGCTTTGGAATTCTTAGTTAATTGAATTGTTGATGTTTAATGGTAAATATGTTTAAAATAAGGGTTAAATTAAGGTCATTGGTAACTAATCTGAATAAATAACCTCTAGTTATAGTCTAAATGACTTGGAGAGAGGCTGTGAAGTCCGTTGCTGTGCAGAGGGATACATTAATACACGGTAGCTCTAGGGACATGTCCACATTGTAGTTAGAAGTGTTTGCAGCATAATCTAGAGATACTCAAATTGGCAAACTGGCTTGAGGTAATATTAGAAGTCTAATTGCAGTAATACTGTTCCTGTATGGGTTAATTGTGGCTGTAGTGCACACTTGCTCAGAGTAATCTTTGTCTTCCTGCTTGTCCAGCAACGTTGAGCATTGAGTTAAATAACCAGACGTGTTTCCTCTTTGACTTGATAAAAAATGAGATTTGGTGGCATAGTGAAAATTAATTTATTTCACCCTGTGAGTGCTCCAGGGTATTGCTGGATTACTCCTCACTGCTCCCACATCTCAGGACTTGGTTGAGAGGGCACCCACACCACAGTAACCAGACTGAGTGCCTGCTTGAAGGGTTGATGAACAAAGCAAAGCTGTTTTCTACAGGGAGGTCCATCATTAAAATCCAGAGTGCTGGGATTAAATGTCCCAGTTAAATGCAATATTGCTACAGATTGGCCCTGCTTTACAGACTAGCAGGTAGGTGCGGTCTCTCTATGGGTTCTACAAGTTACATAGGCCTATCAAATAGTGATTAAAAATGAAATGAAAGATTCCTGTAGTGGTTTCAGTGGCATAAAAAATTGTCATACCATTAGTTTTTTATCGGCTGCTTTGTAACTTTTAATAAAACTTGTCTTATTTGTCTATACATGGCTTATCTAATATGAAACTAATTTAATTTCTTATCCTGCATTGAACAGTAGCTGCTCAAGAAACAGTAGAGAATGTCCCTATGGCTATTTGAAAAAAGTCCAGTCAACAAGAGCTCAGCATATTTTTACAGGGTTGTCAGATAAATCTCTCCATGGAAGTTGCCATGCTCACAGAAATTCAATAGAGCACAGCTTGGTAGCATACACCACATGGAGCCTTCCCGAGGATTAAACCCATGTCTAGTTAAAATGTAAAGTTAGTTTTAGAAAATATGCAAAAAGTGATTATTAGAAAAAAATTTTACAGGATCAGGAAGAATCAAATTATATTAGTCAACAAGCATAGATTTGGTTTCTTTAAAATAAGTATCTTATATTACTTACAAGTGAACAGAGGATCATGAGAAAGAGGAAGGGAATTTTAACTATTAACGATTAAAATAAATCAGTATTTTGTGAACACTGTTTCATTTACTTTAATGCTTGTAAATGTGCATTTTAATGTAAAGCTCACACACTGGTATTTTAGACTATGTTTTCAAATACGAGTACAAAGACGTGCCTTAGAATTGTGCTCACTCACTGTATTATATAAAGGGGAAATTAGTGCCATTGCAAAAGCAAGCAACTACATCTGTAAATAGGTCACAGACAATCCCAGCATATGTACCTTCACGCAAAGGCTTATGTATTTTGCAGATAGACCTTTGTGCTGCATTAAATTTACTTTCACTATGTTTATACAAACAGATGTTTAATTACTCATAGATCTGTGCCATTCATATATAATTGACAATATTGGCCAAAAGAAGGCACTCGTTTCAAAATGCCATAGTGCACACCGTACCTGCTGCTCTGCAGAGCACTGACAGGCAGTGTACACAGTGCAGAAGTACATGTCATTCACTGTATAACAGCAACGCCTTTGAAGAACAGTCTTTTTTGTTTACATTATCTGTAACAGTAGTAACACCGTGGAGAATGATGCTTCAACGATACAGAACTGGGCTAAAAGAGAGCAGATTACCAATGAATTAGCTCATGTACAGTATTTATAACCCTTCATTCTACATCATTTGGGTTTAATGACCATAGAGCTGCAAAAATAGTAATTTATCTCATCTTTCTGGGATTGGATTGGGACTGATAAAAATTGAATTAAAGTCCTAGTTTGTGGTATTCTGACAATTTCAGTCCAGGTTACTGCAGTGAGCACTTGGGTTTCCTTTTCTGTATTTGCATAGTCTGAGATTTGACTGCTGTCCAATTCTGTGAGTCCCTTGCTGATCAACACGTACTGGGAAACTTGTGTGGGTTATGCTTTGTTGTCCAAGCTGGAGAGCCTGCGCTCTGAAGAGCCCTGGCCCCAGGCATGCCAGTGCTGTGATGGTGAGAGTGCACCTACGGATCTCACTGGTGTTACAGGAGCAGAATGAATCTAACCTGTATTTTTCCTCCAGAAGGAATAAAAAAAATTATGGTAAGCTTAAGGCCTTTATATACAGAACAACAAGGGATACTGCTAGATCCCTGTCAGCTGAGATGTACTTTCTGAGAAATGAAAGCGCAGTTACTGAAGAACAGCTGAAAGTTTTACCATGTTCATCCAGCACTTTTTGCCTGTCCCTGGGAAAATGCGCATCCTGTTCCTCCAGAAATACCAAATGGAATAATGACATTTGTATGTGTTACATTTACTATCAAAATAATACTGCAACACCTGCTCTGGTGTACAATTGTGTGTACTGTGGGTATAAGCAGGGAGAAGGATTCTTTATATACGTATGCTATGTGTGTATATATATAAAAGTAAAATGTACATGTATAAATACTTTTTCACGCTTTCAGGAAGGCAGAAGTCACTTCAAAAAAAAAAAAAAAAAGACTGCACAAAAGTAGAGGCCAGACCCTAAGCTGTTGTGAAGTGTACAAGCCAGCAGATTAGATGAGAGCTCTGTAAGTTACTTATGCAGAATCTAATTTTGAAATCCACTTCTGTACGTTCAGATAGGAAGGAGGCGACAAGAAGGACTGCAGAGTTTTGCTTATGGAGACCATCCTTTTCATGATCTCTGCCTGCAGCCCTTGGAGGGGGCTGGTTTCAACTCTGCTCTTGAAACACAGACGAAGTGTTATTGCCAGCACACATTCTTTCCCTTTCAAAAATTTCACAGGTTCAGAGTCACGATAGGAGCTATAACTTCTGGCAAAATTACGGTGCTATTACTTTTCTTCTCAAATCTGTTTGCAACTATTCAGCCAAGAGGTCGAGGGACTTAAGAAATGGCAAAAGCTGTGACAAATGTGTTTTATTAACACCAGTTCTTTAATAGTAAAAGAGTGAGGGGCAAACGGAGAAAGAACAACAAATAGATATAAGCTTGGTGTTATTTTAGTGGATGGGAGTTAAACAAAAACTGTTTTGACAATCTTTTACTTACAACCAGAATTCTGAACACCTTTTACCATTCCTGTTCCCTCTGAACGATAAAAACCTGAAACATTCTTCCACCCCCCAAATACATTACTAAGGTTTAGTCTTTTCATATCTAGGTTCACAGTCAGTTTTAGCTACCAAGGGCAAGGCTTGGTGTGGTGACTTGAAAAACATTTGAGGACCACATCTGAGGACGTCCCTGTCATCCATGCACCTTCTAGAAGCACAACTGAGAAGAAAGCATGGGGTGACTCAGAAGTATTGTTCCTCTACTGGCATTGCTTCCTTCAGATTGGAGGCTGCTTCATGGCCCCGAAGAGTGTTTGAATAAATTAGAGATTTTCTAACAACTTGTGCCAAGTTCCTCACACTGAGTAGCATCCAAAGTCCCTTTACTGGAATTAACCTCCTTTATTACACAGCTGCTATTCTAAGCAATTATGTACATGTTGGGAAAGTTTTCCACTGACTATTTAAATATCAGTGTGTGAGATCCGGAACTCAACTAGAGCACAAACCAGGATCTTGACACTGGCTGAGAAATGCCCTTTGGCAGTGTACAGTTATCTTCCAGGTAGTGGTTTGCTAGTCTCCAAAATCCCAGTCTCCAATACCCATGGCTGGTTTTAAGTGGCAATATCTCATTCGAAGGCTGAAAGAGTAAACTTTTTTCAAGAAACCCCTTTTTTTTCAAGTGAGGATTCAAATAAGTGATTCTTGCCTACTTATGTCCAACTCTAGCCAACAGCAAGAGCTTCTGTAAAGAGTCAGTGCACTAAAAATTCATAAAGTGTATTTTTATGGAGGAATAAATACTTCTTGTGGATTGGAATTTCCTGCCTCTGGTGAGATGGGAACCTCATGCTATTCTTCCTCAGCACGGTCAGAATGTTTCCTGTTTTTGCAGATCATCCAGAGATTTTCTGTGTCACTTAACATGTTTTCCAAGTCAAGTTGGCAAAAGGGTATTTTAAGCAAAGTGCAAAGCACAGTAGGATGTACCATATAGTGCCATCTGCTGAAAAGTGAAGTGTTCCCACATAAGAATAGAAATTTGTGCATTTTCCATTAATGCAGAGAAGAATCTCGAGGTGGTATGATATTTACTGGCTATGGGTAGCTCCCATTCATCCCCATTTAGAACCGCTCTCAATTTACATGATGAATGTGAACAGCCAATTCTGGAGTCGATGGCATTGTGAATGATGGTGTGAATGATTCCTAAAGAAGACACTTGAACACATATGGAACGTGTTTGCAACACCAAGGCTCTACATATACTGTTTAAGAGATTTTGCGCTCATCCTAGAGATTGATCCTCATTTCAGGCCCAGATGTCACATAAGAAGAAGCTGGGCAGATGTATTTTACACGTTTAACAATCTTACTCCACAAAAGTGTTGTGTAGCCACCATACCAAGTCTGTTTTCTGCTATGCCATTTCAGTCTAAGACCTGAGACCTTAAGGTAGGCACTTTGCTGACTGTTTTTATTAGTGAATTTTAGGTTTTCATCCTTTGCTTTTAGAAAATCACTGAGTGTCTTTAGTGCTGGCTGCTTCACTGTATTACTCAACTGACCAAAGGGATGACCTATCAACACATGTTGTAATAATAACCCCAAAGCTGTATGTAAAACAGAAAACCTGGAAGAATTACTTGCCTAACTTACAATTTCTTTGAGAAACAAGACAAGTCTTAAAGAAAAAAGTTGTGTTTTATGACGTAAGACAGAAAGTTTAAGTTTGAATTTTTGCACAATAGATTTGTCTGTACAGGAAAGTTCTTTTACTTAAGAATTTATGAAGATAGAGTTATAATGATATAAACCTATGTTCATACTTTGATTTTGGTAGACCATGTGCTTTTGAGGGTTTTATTTTACTTTCTTGAGAGAGGGCTTAAGCTACATCATACAAGAAACTCACACCAAACTGCAGAGAAACTGTTAGAGTATGAAGCGCTCATAAATATCTTAATTATCCTTGCTAGATGACAGTTTATTTCAGAATATTTCAAGTACAAGTTTAACTATCTATCAGATGAGACTATGCAAATCTTCTAATGTTCAGTTAACCAGGTGACTGGAAATTAACTATTGCACTGTGTTTTTTAAAGTTAGACTAGAAGAAAAACATAGGTAAGTTATCTTAGAGTAACAGTCATAGATCTGAGGCGGTACAGGCAACTAGCAAGTGGATATCCCAGTTCACTGCAAGTTTGCATCTTGCAAGAGACATAAAATATTTGCAGTATTTACACCCACTACACATTCCGTCCATTTTCTTTTGCGTTGTCTGCTTAATGTTGACTTGTGGTTAATTCCAAGAGGAGCAGACTAGCCCACTGGTGGACTGGAAATTGAACAACAGCTTAGGTACATCTTCACTCACTGAGATCTAACATACCAATTCCGCTATCATTCCTTTCCAGTTTGTTGCTCATCCGGTGGAGGGTTATTGTGTGGCTGTCTTCACAGGGATATAGCTGTGACTTGTATCCTCGAGAGGCTTACAGACAGGGATGCTGAAGCAAGGAATTTTGAAGTGGATGAAAAAACATCAGTTGCTGGACAGTTGTCTGACAGACTCGAAGATTACAGGGATGGGTGAAGCCACAGGAGCAAGCCAGAGCTCGCCGATCTTTATGCAGCACAGGGACTATCTGTCATCTAGAAAATTCTTTCTTGCTGTGCACTTGTCTTGCTCTTAAATGTACACGCTATTTTGCTTTGGAAAACCTATCTTCAGAGACTGCATTCACATATAGGTACAATAATTTTTAGGTTTTGCAAGTTATTTGCATCTAGTTGGAACCAACTGGATTGGTCACCATTTGCTACGAGTGAAGTGAACCGGTATCTTGGTTTAAGGATATCTGGAATCAGAAGTTGTTGCTCCACAAAGGGGTGCAGTGTCTGGGAAATCCCGCAGAGCTGGTTTTCAGAGAGAGAGAGTGGAAGAAAAATATCCGCTCTGAACAGTGACATTCTTTTTTTTTTCCTGTAATGAGTTATTATACAGTTCCTCCATCTTGCTATTTTCTTTTTGTTTCTTTTCTCTACTCTCATTGCATTTTTATGTCTAATTATTTTTGTTTTTGTGAAACTTCTTTTCACTATGCTGGCTTTCAAACTGGTGTTCCTGAATCATATTATGTATTTGCAGAAAATGACCCAGGGAAAGACCCAAAGGCAGAATCTCAAGAGTTTACAAAGTCATCCCCTAAATCTTACTCCTTGCCTTGGAAAAACAGAACCATGCTGTAGTGCGTAACACCTCTGAAACTAAAAATAGATCACAGGTAAATTGTGCTTACCTTTTACCTATAAAGAGGGAGGACATGCAAAAAATGCGTGTGGAAAGATGCAGTGAGGGAGAGGAAGGGATGGAGCAGGAGAAGGGAGAAAGAAGTCTCCAGGGAACAAGAGGCCAGTCTTTGACGAGGGAGAGACGGGGAGCCCCGCTGTGCTGCCCAACAAAGCACAACGTTGGAACCTCTCATGAATGCCTGGTCGTTCCTCTATTCAAAAGGGAAGGCTGAGTTTGAAAGGCATCCCAAATGCAGTATTTGGGTGTGTGCTTTCCTACGCAGTACACATTTTTGTATATTCTCAGGGAAAAACCAGCCATGTAGCCACACCAAAAATGTGGTTTAATATACCCCACAAAAACACTTGAGAGGCTTCAATCCCTCCTCTCTGGAAAGAAGAAATTGTGTACTGTTTCCTTCTCCCTGTCAGATTGACCATTCTTTATTGCACATAAAAAGGTAAAGAGAAAAAAACACAAAACAGTTTTCCATTCAAAATTGCCTTCTAGTTTCAAATTATCTTCCATTAAACCCCAACAGTATTATTAAAATTTTGCTTTGCTACAGCAACAAAAATATCTGGAGAAAAACTGCTTTCGAAGAGCTTTGGTTGTTCTTTTTAAAGTAACTGCTTTATCAAGGAGCTTGCTTCTGACCAAGTAGATGGTTTAATTTGGTACAGTAGTTAGTATTTTTAGTGCGTATCACTATTGTGCATAACACAGCTCTATGCATTGACATACCGCATAAATTCCTTGCCTGTATCTTCATGATTTGTTCTAGCTAGAAACTTGTTCTTTGCCACTGTCATTGGCAAAAGATCTTCGGCTCACAAAAGCATACAAGAGATGGCCAAAATCCCAGCAGATGGGACCCACAAACATGTACAAACCTATTGAAGGCTCCTCAGTTGAATAACTGCTCAGATTTACTGCACACACTGTTGGATTAAGATCGTCCTACAGTGAGTGCTGGGTCATGCCCCAAAAGACGACCCTTAACAGAGCATCCTTGCCCAGGAGCATGCCAAGGACACAGGACCCAGATTTTTGGCCAGCCAGAAGACGATCCCAAGCCCCGGCACTGATCTAACTGCTCATACCCTGGGCTCATTCAGGGTAGGGGGGTGGGGAGCTGAAAGAAATTAAAGCCACTTTTCCGAACTCGTTATCTTCAGCTGTGCTAAGCACAAATCTGATACGGGTGAGGATCTGGCCTCCTGTGATTAAAGCCATTTCCATCAGATTGAAAATAGAGGCAAAACTAATGAGGAGAAAACAAAAGTGACTGTGGAAAACAAAAGAAATGTGGTTTTAATTTACTTGTGTAAGGTCCAAATTATATGCCGTGTTGTCTGCTGAAGTCAACAGGGTATCTGACAGTTCAGAGCACTGCAGTTTTGCAAGAAAACCCTGCTGTTGTGTCAAATGTAGCACACCTTAAGAATTTCTTTATTTCGCATTAGCACCCAGGTACGACTACAATTTTATTGTGGTTCACTTTCCTTAGTTTTGTTATTTCTCAAGCCACAGTAGTCTGTAAAATTACCTCACTCAGATTCCCATGCAAGACCTGTTGCCACTCTTGGCATCAATTTTTCCCTGTTCTATGGTTAAATGCAGTTGTAGCTGCACGTAGAGTGCATTTCTGCAGGCTGCATTTTTGTTATCTTTGTGATGTAACCGCAGTGTCATCCACTCTGACCCAGCTACGTTGGGATGGCTACCGTGATCATCTAGCCAAAACCAGAAAACTAAACAGCCTTTTTATTCACATTTACAATTTCCTCAAAGAAATAAAGAATATTTTAAATATTAACGTGTGAATGTTCACACTATTCCTGCTATCAGGTGGCATTACTAACTTGAAATCAGAAGAATAATCTGATGAATAATCAGAAAAGAAAGTTACAGAATAGGAGAAAGAAATATAAGCACAATTCTATAAAATTTTAATTCAGAAATCCTGGAAATTAAATGGGTGAAGAAATATTAAAAATTTGTTTCATCCCCTTCAGGGTTTTCTTGTAATTTTTCCAATGAATACTACCACTTTTGAGGCTGGAAAATATGCAGTGGTATTTTAAAAGATATTTAAATGCCCTTTCAAATTTTAGAAAGAAAAAATGCAATTATAGCAAAAAAAAAAAGAGAAAAATGTTCTCTATATTGCAAAATTTCAGTTTTGTCTATTGGACTCTTCTCTTTTAGTTCAAACATTCTTTTTTTACTGTGCTGTTGTGTATAAAAAAATCCTCAGCTACTCAAGTAGAAAAGACTAATTTCAAAGTCTAAAAATACTGCTATCACATTTAGTGGATCTATCTGTTTTATAGAAAAAAAAAATAAAAGGAAAAACTAACAGACAGACTTTCTGTGCTCTAGTGTCATGAGGATAAGCACGCCATTAGATGCAGAGGGATAGGACTAATACATAAGAAGAAATTAGTCATAGTCTAATCACTTCCTGGATCCAAAATCTGCACTGTATAAATTACATTTCCATATTAACTATTTTCCATTGTTTTTCTCTTCATACTAATTTCTATTTATCTCATTTCTAGGAGACTATTTCTAAATTTTAATTCTGTTTTTCTACAGTTTAAGCTTTGTGTGACCTTTCACCTTTCACTTGAGCTATTGTGTTACATTTCATGTCTTTAAATCTTCCAAGCACTGATTCACACATCTAAATCTCCAGCAAAATGTATGCTTAAAATGCAGTGTTCCTACCAGAACAGAACTTTTGCTTTTATAAAGTGTGAACAGCTGTGTAAAATACTGACCTAACATCAGAATTAATGTCAAGAACAAATGTTCAGGCCTCCTGGTTTTTAAAGTTTTTAAGCTGAACTATCCAAAGTTTGACAAGCAAAAATACCAGAGGGGAAACAAGAAGTTAGGTGAACCTTCTATCTTCGTGTAACAGGAAAATATCAAACATTAGTATTCAGACATCATTTTGAACAAAAATCTGGAAAACATTTAGCATCTTATACGAATTACTATTCTATCACGAGTGTACAACATATTTGCATTTTTTTAATAATTGTCTTGCTTAGATTAGTCCATTAATCAACAGGTGCCAGGTGGAAACTATCAATACAAGGCAACAGAGTTCCTGAGGCTGTCTTTCTAGAGAAAAGTCACAGTTTAAGTTAGTACTGTGGAAGCATATTGCTGTTTGTGGAATCAATATACCTGAACTTCCACCAGTCTCTGCGATGTCTTAGTACGAGAAAAACACAAAGAGCATGTTAATCTCAAATGGACAAAAGGACACTGCGGAGAATTTTTAGCAAAGATTTTTTCTCTCTCTCCTTTTTTTCAGGATAAAAGATATTGTCACATATCTGATCTTTCACATTTAAAGTTGAACTGGTATTCCTGTGGTGGTATTTGTGCCTCTGGCTAGTTCTTATTTGGATACTCCTTCCATGTTAATCTTAAAATACTCTCTTTCCAAAATAAATTGACAAGGGAGAACCAAAGGAATTCTCTGCATGAAGCATTACCAAAACATGTGGGTAAGCAGGAAGCAAATGTAGTGCAGAGAATGCAGCGACGTTGTTTTTTGTGGGCAAGTAATGGAGGGGAAACGAGGTGGTTGTTGGAGCTCAGGCACCTTTGTGGTATGGAGGGAATAGGAGCCACAAGACACAAATGCAGATAGCTGTTTGACATATGTGTGAATCCACGGCGAACCCATGAAGAAGGGAAATGCGTCAGGCTACACCGTTCTCATGACTTCAGTGGAAACATCTTGAAAAGATTGCTACAGGAAACAATAATTTAAATACAGCATTCCTTTTATATTTTCTGCAGAGTTACATGTTCAATAAAATAAAACTAGATATGATTTCGAAGTATACAAGACTGCAAACAGGAAACTGGTAAAGGATAAAGTTTTTATACAAAGAAGCCCGGATACTGCGATCAGAATGGAAGACACAGGCTAAGATACCCATGTAGAAGGAAAGCTACACTGTGTAACACATGTTAATTAAAACTTTTTACACTTAATAGTAACTTATGCACAAATTATGCTTCATGTATAATATTTAACTGGCTGGTGAAGTCATGGTTTTAAACCACGTTTTGTTAAATGGTCTCTGACCTTTGAAGACGATTTTAATTAAGTGCATATATACATGTATATAGAACACTAATCATATATTCAAGGATTTGTATATATTTAATAGCATTTCAAAGAGGAAACCCCAGTCTTGTTCAATTTCCACTGACTCCCCTAAAAATATTTGTACTTTTTGATTAAGTTACTGTTCTATGCAATTTTGCATGAGCCACAGATTCTGCCAAGAAAGAGCTGCTCAGCTTAGAGTATTTCAGCTCAGAAGGGGAAGGTGCATTAAACTAAATTTCCAGACTTTTTTTTGTAACCAAAGTTGTCCATATTTTAAATAGATCATATGAAGATCAGTCCTGCCAAGACTTAGAACGGGCTTCTTATTTTTCCTGGTATTTGATGGTACTTACCTTATTTCAAGGATGCTCCTTTTTCTAAAAGTGTAAATTCAGATGTTGCACTCACACGGGGATGCACTGAACTTTGCAATGACACATGGAGCTGCTCCTTTTAGGATGGCAGTTAGAGTCTTGACTGTGCTTTGTGGAACACCACTTCTCACAGGTTTCTTTGAAAGAGCATTCTCTTCACAGTCCAGTTTCTAGATAGAAAAAAACACCTAACCAGCAGTAGAAGGAGATTATCTTATGTGAGACAATGAAAAAAACCTAGGAATGTGTAAGCAGAAAAGCTTTCTTAACCTTCTGCAACAAAATGCTGTTTTTCTAGCCAGGTATTTGGTTAAATTTATGAAGCATCATAAATATATACAGTGATTTGTAAGTAAGAGAGAGAAAATTTTGTCTTTTGGAGTTGGTCATTCACTAACCTGAATCTGCCTTGACCAAATTAAATTACTTAATCACAAAATATCTTTAAAATTGAAGGAAGCAGATCCCAATTAAAAGCATGGGTCATCATCAAGCATTTAAGACTCACGTTTTTGTGTTTTTAATTTCTTTGATGTCTTTCGGGCATGGCACATCTGACAGATCTTTTTCAGCCTGTGCAGACCACAAACCTGGCAATGCTAGGACATGCTTTTAGTAAAATCTTAAAATATGTATTATTTATATGTTTGAATGCACTCTTTTTGCCTCCTAAGACACCATAGGAAGCCTCGCATAAACCACTCTTCTGCTTGTGCTGCCGGAAATTCTGTAAAATATTTTTTTTTTACAGAAAATTAATTGAGATTGACTTTTTGGTGACAAAGAGACAGATTTTACAAAATAATATTCTACAGAGGGACATGTAAGGCAAGCAGATGTGCTCTCAGTCTTCCTCACAACATCAGATCTTTCGAAATTGTATTTTATCTAAAAGCATGCATAAATTCTAAAACAATTTTTAAGTGAAATATACACCCATTCCTTAATTTTATATACAGTTTAAAATCTCTAGTGACGAACAAGACAACTCAGTGTCTGAGGACTCTATCTTCCCTACTCCATCTTCCAGCATGCTTCTTTGTACAAATCTTTTAGCATTCATAGATATTCCGCTATAAACGATAGTATTTCCATTGAAATAATCACCCCTTCCATCTATTTCATAGGCTTTGGGTTGCTATTCTTCTACTTTTCCTGCCAATTCTTGCAGCTGGATTTGATTCTGAAATGATCTCTACCATACATCTTCGAAAAACAACTTTCACGAGGAGACAGACAGGTTTTGCAATGCTTGTACTATCCCTGTTCTCCTTATAATCGTGTTTTTCAGGTTCCAGAACAATTAGGTGTCTATTCAGAACTACTGTGGGCATTCACAATTTGCTTCTGGCATTGCTTGAAGTAACACAAGAAGAAATTTTATGCAGAAATAATCTATTTCTATAGTATATGTCATCCTTCTATCTTACACCTAAGCTCAAAAATTAGCTGAAGAATGATAGTATCAGGTAAGCATAACTTTTCTGCTTGTCTTAGTATCCTTTAAGTGCTTTTGTGGAGTTAAAAGATGTTTTCAGAGAATTGAATGACTTCATGTTTTAAGCCACTTGTTTCAGACAATGTAAAATTGCATGGGGTAGTTTCTATTATGCCTCGAGAAGATTCAGAGTAATTAAAGGCTAAAGTAAGCTATTATTGGTATTATATACGAACATAGGAGAAAAAGTATAATAGCCCTTATAGATTCCTATGGATCAGAAAACAAGGATATACACAAGACTAATGATCCTTCTATTGAATGGAGCAGAAAAAAGGGATTACGTAATCTGAGAGCTTTATCTGAAAAGTAGTAAAATACTATTTTCTTAATGTTTAATGGGGAAAATATTTCATACTCACCTTGATACTGAAATTAGTAACAAGTTCATACACTCAAAGTGTTTAGGGTACTTTTAGTATCAATCACTGTTAGAAGCACTCATGATTATTAAAACTGTGGTGTTATTTCCTGAAGGGCTGTAACGGCGAGGACTTCACCCATAAAGATCATCTGTCTCTTTCGAAATCAAACCCAGGATTTTCTCAGAGCTCTACCACAACGATGTTTTCTAAACTCATGCATATCCTGGTGATACTGTTCAGTTTAAACAAACAAATAACATAGAGTCTGATTATTGCTAGTGCTGTCATAACTCTCAATGCACTGACCAGGATAAATTCAAACTAATAAACAGATGGGTTAGAGCTGATAATTGCAGAGAAAAATGGATAAGCTATTCCAGTTTGTAGTATTTTATTTACGTATTTTAAACAAAGCCTTATATACAGTACTGAGGGAGGACTGGTTTGATATGTTTGACATATTCTCTTTCCGAGAGAAGTCAGCTGATTGTTCAGTGCGTTGGCTTCACTAAAGCGTCTTCCATTTTCTATATTGTATATTAATGATGCAGTTTGGATTAAAATCTGCTTGTTTGACCCCAAATTTGTAGCACTACCAGATGGAAAAACATGCTCATTTCAGTGGATTTCATCCATCTTTGCCAGCAAGGAGTGTTCACTTCAGAATAACTTCTATTTATATTCTCTTTAGCAGAAGCACTGCAAATGATGGCAAGTTAACCACTCCCTGTGGAAGACCAGAACTTGTTCCAGTTGCTTAGAACACTAAATTTCTTGCATGTGTCTTGTTTCCCAAAACATAAAATCTAGGAAGCTGTGAAGGTCTTTGAGTTTGGACAACCTGGTCCAGCCATGCACAAATACTTATTTTATGACATTCTTTCTCCTTAATCAGATAATTCTTGTAATATGTAGCAGTCCGGCTGGTTTGGGTGTGTGGTTCTATATTGCTGTGTATCTGTCATGTCCAGCAGAAGAGCTGGTGCAGCCCTGTGTCCTGCAAGACCTCTGGTCCCTTGGTGCCCAAGAGCAAAACTGCGTTTGCAGGCTTTCCTTGAGGCAATTAGTAAGACACAGACCTGTGCAGATATGCATGCACATCCCCCTAATACCTGTAGAACTGTTTATCGAGGAGGCCTGTTGTACTTACTGATCTTTCTGGAGTATCTTTTTATGTGCAGATTACACGAGGAGGAGAAGAGAACGTATTACAGAAGTGAGTCCCTTTATACAGCTTGTTCCCCTCTTGAAGATTTATCAGTAGAAAAGCTGCAGGCAGCAAAAACAAGATAGCCTGTGACTGTGTTTGATTTTCACTTGAGAAGAGCTTCACACCATTTCCAGCAAGAATGCCATCTCAAACTTTGATGGAGGAAATTTTCCTTGGGCAGATGATGTATAGTAAGCAGATAATAAATATCCTTTCTTACTAATGCATTCCATTTTATTAGCTAGATCAATATTGCTGTAATTTCTAGCCATTAGCATCTCATTGCTGCATAGTACATAAAAATATTTACATTAACACTGATCAAAATTGCAACAGCATATATTAAAATATGAATGACATATAATCAGAATTTTCTGTTTCTACTGCCTCCAGTTATTTGTGACCCCAGATATGAAGTTCAAGTTTACACTTAATAGCACAATTATGTAAATCTGTAATTCTAACACTGAATTACAGCTGGTAATGATCAATAATTATATTTATGTATGATGTGAAGTTAATACTGCCACCATAGATTAATGTAAACAACAAAATTATTTCTGCAGTCAAGAGCTAACAAATCATCATAAACAAAGAGAACTAAAACAATCTCTTTGGAGCTTAATTCCCCCAGCGTAGTAAACAGATTTTTTATTTCCAATGAATGTAAAAGCACTGATTAAAGAAAACACATCTCTACAAAAATTGCACAATGCCTGTATCTGTTTGTACATTTTTGTAAAATGAATCTTTGAAACAGAGTTTGTTTGACAGAAAGAAAAATATCTCCAAAGAAATCTGGATAATAATTTTGTTGGAAGAGTTCTGGGGGAAAATAAACCCTGAGGAAAAAAAGCAGATTAAAAAGAAAACAGAGCAAGGGATAATCAAACACAATATTTCATACCTTTGGAGCTCTTCAGAGTTCACTCACCTGTAATATTGTTCTCTGTTGAAAAGGACATCAGGGAACTGCATAATGGGACAGAGTGGCCCTTGGAGTAGCTAGGAGCTGGCTCAAGCAGGTTATATCAAAGGTTTGTCCTGGTTTGTTCGCTGTTCTTTCCAGAATACAAAAAAACAGTTACAGTAAGAACTTTTCTGCGCTTCAAGAACTTCCATCTCGACATTTTTCCACCTTGTCTATGACACTTGCTCTTAATACTCAATAGATTCTGCCTGGGTGTACCGGAGAAAGAAGGAAAGCATATGGGAATCTTCTTCTAGAGCCAGTCTTGTCCTGCAGAATGAGGCTGTGAGGTCGCCAGAGCTGTGCGATATTGTCAGTGCTCCAAACTGGGTCTTCCACTTAGATGAGGCTGTGTCTGGTTAGTTAGCAAGGCAATCCATGCACACTAATGCCCTGATATCTCCCTTGCAGGACTGGTTCTAAATCTACCTTATAGAAGCCGTAAAACCCAGATAAAGCTGTGAATGGCTGATGAAAGCAGGGTGCGCTCACTCTTCAAGAAGAAGCTTGTATGTCTATCGGCATAGGAGATAGCAACAGTGCAGAAAGGTGCTCAGTGGTTGGAGAAATGTTGTTAAGGTGGTTTTGGGGAGGAACAACATCTGGTCTGAGCTCCGGCCGGCAGTTCCTATTTCTCCTATAAGCAGCACATATTCAAAAATGGGCATCATGGCAACACGGAGGGAAATGCCTTCAAGTGCAGAAAAATGGGAAAATGGGATCACAGACTCAGAGCAGGGGAGATAATTATCCTCTGTCTTTAGAAAACATCAGCAACTGTGGTTTTGGAGCACAAGCTGAGCTTTCTCTACAGTGTCAAGGGACTGAACCAAAACGTACCAAGGCGTTTGACTGATTTCAGTGAGCTTCTCGCTTCTTAACTCTGCTTTTTCTATCATACATATAATTTAAATTTATTTTTTTCTTATTTATTGCTGCTGTTTGGTTTCTGTATAAGCCAGGTGAGGCTTATTCTTCTATTAAATGTTTCTCTCTGCAGAAACAGATCTAATAACAACTTTTGGCCAAACCCCCTTATTTACAGGATTGAAATAACTGTAGGACCACAAGTTCTGTAGGAAACCTGTGCTGCAGAGCCCTGAAGGAACATCAGTTGACTGGAAATTGTGTGTACTATTTGCTAATTTGTTTTTTAAGGTTTTAGTAAACTTGTAGGAACAAGGAGGGGAGCATGTCATTATGTTAAGTCTTTAAAAAAAATCAGCAGTAATTAACTACAAATAAAATAAATACACAATTGTTTTGTAATGGCACTTCTTTTTAGCACTTGAACAATGGAAGAAAGCTGCAAAGTTTATTACTGCTTTTCGGTTTGTTGTCAGACAGTGCCCTAAGTGGATGGAGGGTTGGTTCACACCTTTTAATTTCATTTTTTAGGCAGTTACTTTCTACAAGCAGTTGTGAAGATGGGAAGATTAAGAACTGAATATCAAGGAGGGGGCTAAACAACTCTTGTAATGGGAAAATTGTTTGAATGAAGTAGGATGAGCTGGAATCATTTCAGTATAAATTTTTTTTTAAAGTGAAGGCCTTTCCTTTCATAATTTTTTCACTTCCTTTCTATGTGCAATATTTCCTTTAAATTAGCTTTCTGACTAGCAGAGCTCTTGCTAAATAAATAGCAAAACTTTAAAAAACATTAAGCTGTACAATAAAATCAAACGGGGAATCCAAACAAACAGAAAATAAACCCAAAAGAAATACTCTTAAGCTTAAAGGAAATCTTACAACAACATTAAACCTAATCCAGAGACTTTAGAATAAATTTAAAGCAGACTCAAATTTTATAAAAAGGGCAAACTGGAGGATGAAAAAAAAAAAAAAGGAAAGAAAGAAGAAGTCCTGAGAACAAGTCTTTGTGAGGCTCAAGGGTACTGATTTTGAAAAAATACTGAAGTGGCCCTAGTTCCAGTCACGTTTTTCTGTTCGCTTAGCATCTGTGGAAAAAACAGGGAAACTCCATGCTGTGGCAAACATGCTATGAAAGGTGAAAGGTGTAGTGCCCAGAATTGAGAAAAATTCTGCAGGAAATTTCACAGTCATGCACGAAAAAAAGCCTCCTGAATTATTTTGGTTAATGTCCACAGTAATTTCAGTGGAGAAAAGAGGTATATGACATACTAAAACCACAAAAAGGATCAGGTAATTACGCTCTGAATTCAAATAATAATCAGTCTGACTCAAAGGACAAATTGGGTATGGGTTTAGTGCAGGACATTTACCCAGATTATTTCAGAGTAATGACTCACTCTGAAACCTTCTCCCCATCCACACCCAACTTGAGAACTATGCCAAAAGAAGAAGCCTGGGAAAGTATTTCTATGGGGATGTTTTCTTCCAGTACAACCTTCATAAAAACTTTTTATTATGTTACCGTAATCCAGAGTAGTATCCAATTGTGTTAAAGCAGAGTCAGTAATGTTTGACATATAATTATACGAAAGACTATCGGATATTTCAGGTGGAATTTATACTGACCACAGCTAAGGTAGAGTTTAAAGCAAAACACCCGAAGAGATCTTTCCTTTATCTGGGTCATTGTAAAACACACATTTCCCTCCATACCCCATAATATTCCATGGATGCCTCTTTGGATGTTCTTTATCCTGTAGGAATTATTCATTAGTTGGGATGGAACAAGAAGTTTGCATTTATTTAGTGATCTTCATGTGGTGAAACAAAGAAGCCTGGGTTAGAAAATATGTGTAACTTTCAGCATGAAAGATTTTGTCTGTGTAAGAGAAGTAAATAATTTAAAATGCTTTCTTTGCTGAGTACAGAATTTTAGAAAACATTCCTTGAAATATGTGATTACAGCAACCATTAAAAAACAAATATGGGTATTAAGATAATGGAAACACTATTTTAATTTAAGCCATATGCTGAAAGATGGTAGTTAAACTACTTAAGTCACATTTACCACAGTAGAAAATAATGTGGATCACGATACAGACCATAAGTGCACATGTTACTGAATTTTTTCCCATCTTTCTGACAAATTTGGAAACTGATATAAAAAACTTGTAAAGACGCAGAACAAGTATTCAAAAGTATCATACTTGAGGGCTAGCCAGAGGCAAAGAGAAAAGTCATAATTTTGAGTTCTCCATTATTGGCCTGTTTTGATAGTTTAACCGTTGTGGGGGATGTGCTTCTGTGCAAAAGTGTCACATTCGTGAAAGACACCTCGCTATCAAATCATTCAAAATGAAGAACCAAAAATATCCTTCCTATGCTTCATGTAGAGAGACATATTGCCAATGTGATGCTGAAATGGTGGTCGTGCTGCAAGTTTTGACCCCTGCAGCACGGCACAAGTATGAACTGGTAACTCTTCGGCAGAACATAGCAACCCTCTTAAAATTATCCTCTCGAAGACATGGAATTTCTGATCAGATGTAAAATAAGATTCAAAGCACTGGAATTTTGGTTATATGAGAGCATTTCAGAGCACTCTTTCAAACAGAGGACCACAATGAAGAATGAACGCACAGCTACTCAAGAAAATAAAGCAGAGGTATGACTATGTTTCACTACAGTTGAATACAGAAAGTTGTTGCAGAAAGAGTCACCCAACCAATTTCTTGTGGGTAAAACATGAAAACAGGACTGCAGTGAAAACTAGTATGTGTAACTCCAGCAATAATGGCTTCATTAAGAAGATGACAGGTCATAAACAGCTGTGGGAAATGTATTACGGCAGGACAGCAAAGTCACAGAATAGTAGGGGTTGGAAGGGACCTCTGTGGGTCATCTAGTCCAACCCCCCTGCCAAAGCAGGGTCACCTACAGCAGGCTGCACAGGACCTTGTCCAGGCGGGTCTTGAATATCTCCAGAGAAGGAGACTCCACAACGTCCCTGGGCAGCCTGTTCCAGTGCTCCATCACCCTCAGAGGGAAGAAGTTCTTCCTCATGTTCAGACGGAACATGTTCTTCCTCATGTTCAGCGGTTGGAGTCGCTTTCCCCTCTCCAACCCTGGTGAGCAGGTAGAAGCACAACAAGAAGGTAATTAGAAATTTGCTCGGGTCCTGGTCAAAGAAATTGTTTCAAAACAAGGATAGCTGTACATTCAGGAGGTTTCGGAAGCACATCCTGAGACCTATTTTAAAATTAGTGAGCCCAGCCAAATTAGCAGGACTGAAATATCCCTGTTTATGAGGGAATTGAAAAAGAACGCTCTAAGAAGAAGTGAGAGCTGCTGGGAAAGGCGCTAAAACAGACCAACTACTCTGCAGAGAAACAGAAACCCTCCTGTCTGAAGAATGACTCAGTGGAGGGAAAAAGAGGATACAGCCTATTTCCAACCCCAGCCCTCCGTCTACTTGTAAATCTACCCAGGGCCAAGCCATAACCTGCGCAGGGGGTTGACCTGCCCTTCCCAAAACTTTCATGGGTGGAATGAGGTGAGGGGAGGGCTGGGTGGTCTCCTTGCAGGAGTCAGTGCTGCGTCTGGGACTTTAGGTCAGCGGCAGCCCCTCTGCACCTCTGAAGAACGGCTCAGAGTTGTGATGAGACCTTCAGTGATTAATGGCATTGGTTAAGGAAGAAAGATTGCTGTTCAAACTGTTTTACTGTAGTTTCCTGTTTCTGTACAGGAAAACAATGCAACACACAAGATATTAATGTAAAGAGACTGAAATATGTCTCTATTTAGTGCATATTTAGCATGCCTCTCCTTATCCTTTAATTTTTTTTTTGTTGAGTTATGACATTGATTTTGAATGCACCAGTGAGTAAAATTTAGCAGAGCTTTACCGTCTGTTCTGCAGCCTTCCCCTACTTGTTCATACCCACAAAATCCCTCTGCGTTATACAGAGGCACTGGGCATTGGTGGCTTAATTTTGGGGAATTACTTGGAAATAGCATTTGCTCCGCACTCGAGTTAAAGTGAGCTTTGGTTTCTTCCCGTGCTGAGTACCACCTCCTGCAGCTGGAAGGAAGCACGGTCTTTGCTTCTCTCAGGACCATATGCAGTCACCTAAAAAGTTGTTAGAAGTCATTGAAATTCTCCATTAAGACTCTCTATCACATTAATTTGGTATAATTTTGGGAGGGGGTTCCACCTTTAAGAGGCACATCTTCAATGGGGAGTTAGAACTTGCCCATTATCCCACTACTTCAGTGTCATTTACCAGTCAGTTCAACACCTGGTGTCTCACCTTCGGCAAACAGCATTCAGTCATGCTTGTATTGAAAATAAAGGATGCATTGAAGACTGGGGCTGAGGTGTTGACAAGAGTATCTAGGGTAAGACATCTGAGGAGGAATCAGAAAAAAAAGTCAAATCAACTGTAATATCCACCTGAATGAAACTGCCTTTTTAATATATGACATTGGTTGCTAACATACGTCTAATATACTCCAGAAACAATGTAGAGGGTTTACTCAAAACTGCTTTGATATCAGCCTTAGAAATCCACAGTTAGCATCTATTGTCACTTGTAAAGTACCAATTACTAGTGCTGCCAAAATCCCGTTTTTACTCTCAGCACCGCATCACGTGTAGTGCGTACTTGTAAAACAGCAGGAGATATCCATCAGATTCTTTTAAAATACAAATTTAAGTCTTAAATAATCCTTCCCAAAACATACACCCACTGTCCAATGCAATTCACATCACTGCCTGATATTTCTACAGCAGCATTTATATCATCTCTTAAAAGCTGTCAAACAATCAAAGAATGACTGGAAAGGAAGAAATCAACTGGAAAAATAATATATTTTCTGCATTGTGGTGAAGATCCACTAACAAAAAAAAAGTATTTATTACTTTAAAGAAATTACCAGTGATTACTTTGTTTTTCCTACTCCTGTTTCCTTAGGCATAATACCTAATCTTGCAATTTCCCAGCACTTCAGAAGTCTGGCATTTGTGGCGCTTTTATATAGGGAACTGTCAACAGTTTATCAGTGAGCTCAGGCTTTAGAAGGGGGGCCTTCAGGGAGGCTGTTTATTTTCTGTTTGTTCTAATTCTCCCTCATTGAAAAACTGGAAAACAAGTTTTTTCACAGAAATACTCTCAGAAACAGACTTTTTATCCTAGCTATGCCGGAGACCTCTCCTATCCCAATCAATAAGGAGATAAGGTTGGTGGTCAATACCAAAGCATTAATAAAACTTGCAACTGTTATTGCAATATTGTAGCTTAATTTACAGCTAAGCAAGCAACTCTCCATAACTCATCTTTTTAATTTTCTGTTATTGGGTGATGTAACGGCATTGTCTAGAAGACCATTTCTTCCAAAATAAACCTCCCAGATACACACTTTGCTCTTGCTTTCTTCACGGAATTATAAAATGGCAAAAATGTTTGTCCTTTTAATAAAAGTTATATTTTGTACTCTCACTGTACTGTACTTTTCTGCAAATTACCATGTAAGAAAGGAGTAAGTAAGGTTTCATTATGAAGTCACCTTGGAAATCCCATAGTCACTTCAAGTCTAAAAACTGTAATTTTACATAGTTAATTACCACACAAATTCCTGTCTATCTGGCATACTTCCTCCTTGTTCAGCAAAGAAGCTGAAAGAAATGCTCTGCAATGCCAGCTGTCAGCTGCTGCTGTCCTTTGATCCCCAACACTACCGGACTCCACAGGAATGTGTGATCACTGTCCTCTGGGAGGCTGAGTTTATGATCCATCAGATATGACGTCGTGAAGGATCTCTTACGTTGCACGGAGATCCTTCACCTCTTACCCACACTTTTTCTTCATGCTATTTATCTCCTAAAAAAGAGAATGAGGGGGCTGAAATGTAGTGAGAACTTACGTGACCATCAACTCAATACTCTTGTCAAGTTGAATTGATATTTCCCATGGGTGAGCCAAAATCAGGAAACGCAGAATTACTTGAAGGACCAAAGAAAACCGGGTGGGAAGTGAATTTTGAAAAGAACGCCACATGTACTCTGAACTCCTAAAAGTAATAGATACTCAAAATACTGTGGACAGAAAGTCTACTTCTATCTGCCATTAACTAAAAAGATCATGCTTCACTTTACTTGGCACCTGCCTGATCCTGAAGATACCTATACTTATATTCTACTACTTATTGCAACCCGTTATATGCAGAAATAAAATTAGTTACTATAAAAGTTCAAAAGGTATAAGCTGCTGCGCACCATCTACTTAACAGCTCAGTTCAGCATAAATGCATCATGAGAGCAATATTCTCCATGCAAGGAGTCTGAATTGAATGGGGCATCCATTTAATGGTTTTATGAAGGTAGAAGAGACCTACCGGTAACATCGGCACCCAGTGTCAGGAGTCACACATTGACTTTGAGAATTGACCATGTCTTCCACATGAACTGGACCCGTGTGGAGCCAATGTCAAAGCAAAGCAGGACTCCTGATTTCACCTGGGAGCTAGCATGGAAACAGGACATGTGATTTTTAGTCACATTCAAAGCTGAGACAAATTAATAAAAAAGACCTTGGGCACTAGGAATTTTATGAATACCATAGTTAAAAACAAAACTCTGATAACGAGAACAGTTTGAAGCCGAAGTACGATTTGATTTGTCTTTATAAGCTGTAGGAGAAAAGAAACATGTAAAAAAGAGTAGAAAAAATTAAAATGGGAATATTTAATGTATGCAGATGTATGTGCTCAATTACACATAGTAGTTAAGGCCAGATGAGTCTATATCAGTTCCTCACATAAATAAAACAGCTATGACACTAGAAGCAAGAAAATTCTGATGTAAGAAAAAGGCACTGAATAAAATGGGAGGGAATAAAAAATAAGATATTGTGTCGAAACAAGGATTTTGTCTTTTTGATATCAAACTCTTTTTAAAGCAGTATTGCCCCTGCTCAGGAGAAGACAATCACATCATGGAAAATCTTTGACAGCCTTTCTCTACACATCTAATGCCTTAATCTGCAGTACAATATACATAATTAATCATACCATACAAGCATGTTGTATTACATCTGACTACACAACGCAAACAGTTCCATTAGCCTGTCCCATGTCATCCTGCAGTGAGGTCAACAATTTTTATTTGTGATCTCACCCACTTCCACAGCAGCAGTCCAATGTCAGGCACTTGGGCTTGTGATTCCACTGCAGGATGAGTTCTGAAAAAAGAAGAGAGAGATTTTATCCCAAGAAAACCACTTTGATAACAGCAGAGTTGACAGAAAAGCACTAGCAAGTAAATTAATTTTTTTTAACATGCTCTGGAATACCAGGAGTTTCCTTTTGATGCTGAAGTCATGCCCACCGTGTCTGCAAGCCTCCACATTTTAATAAGAAGGAAACTCATACCTTCTATCAGAAATCCCTCCAATGCAGAAATTCCCAGCAAAGAACAAAGACAATTCTGTGTCCTTGGAAACAAGATATTGCTTTGGGTGCAAGTAACTGACATGGGATGTGGGACTGGCAAAAAAAAAGAGACTGAAATAATTAAGTTTTTTATTAAAATATGTTTCTTTGATGCTCAGCTGTATAAAGAGTGATGTGAATGTTTATATACTATAATTGCCTCTTCCTCCTTCTCTCACTTGTATATCCATGAGATGCACAGCCCTGTTTGTTTTAAATATCTTGGCGTAACCGCACTGTGCAAGTTCAAGCTTTTACGAATTGGTCCCTTGCTTTTTTCAGTGGGATTTGGCTCAGACCCCTTGCAATCAGTTCAGAACCAAACGCTCCCATGACCGAATCAGGAAGAGCATTATTCCCTCTCTCCAACACCTTTAAACTACAACTGGCCTTAAGAACTTGCAGCCAGACATGGATACAGAGGCAGATACTGTTATTTTTCCCCGCTCTGTCAAGATATACCTCAAACGAGAGTTCTGTATTTGGGCTCCCTTCCTACTTTCAAGCAAGTGTTAAAAATGAACAAAACATTTAGAAACAATTTAACTTTTCTTTCCTTCCTTATCTCTTCTTTCCTTCTTATGCCTATATTAATTTCAAACATTTTCTGTATTTCTACACTTCTGCCTTCCTTCTTATTTTCTGTTGCTTTTCCACCTCTTTAACACTTTCCATCACCCAGTTCCCTTCCATTTTTTTCTATTAGTTTCTTTTCTTATATCTCACACCATTTCCCAAGACAACAGCTCTACGCTCTTGCTTCTTCTAATTTTTATTTTACCCTCTGAATACTTAACTCTCCAAGTTTTCTCCTCCCCTCCTGCAGGATGCTGTATAAGAAATATGCATTTTTAATGCCTTACAGCAGAGAACATCCTTCGAGAGGCAAAGATAGTGTAAGACTACATGCAAATACGAAAGGAGGGCCAGAGACAAAATTAAAGTAGCTCAGTATGTGGGTGATACAGAGAGATTTTAAGGTTTCATTCTTTTTCGTCCTGCTTTGAAACCTTTTTTCTTTTTTGTGAGTTTCTGCCCTTTTCATTTGTCTCTCGATTTTAAATATCTTTTTCTTCTTTTTTTCAGAGGAAGTCTTGTCTCTTAGCCATTTTCATGGACTCCAAACACACCAGGGAAGAAATCTCAGCCCTCTGTTTGCAAAACCCCAACTTAAAATGGAAGAAAGATAAAGTGTCTTTAAAAAAAAAGGCAAACTTAAATTGTTATGGAGTGGGTGAGCTCTTGTGGAGCAAAGCAGAGCTTACAGTCAACAACAGCATGGATAAAATGATCAGGAACTAAATATTAACTTTTTTCATAAGTGTATTTTAAATGTGGGGTTTTTTTCTGCTTTATCCTTAGGGAAATTAAGAATGGCAGAAAAGAAAAAATTGGTTGCCCCGAGGAAACAACGGATAATCTCAGATAACAATTGAGATTTTATGCATATCTAAACTAAATTAATCTTCTAGTTTTTCTGGTTTACCAAACATTAAAGACAATATTGAACAATTTTTAATGGATGAACAACAAATGTGTAAATGGACAAAATCACAAGTATTAAATTTTTCTCTAAGAGACAAAGATCTTTGACTGTAGGAGATTGCAGGAAATTTATTTTACATAAAATATAATAACTACCTCATCAGATCAGTCTAGAATCTGAAAGTTCAGAGAAACAGGAATTTGAAAGCCTCTGACACCACTACTTGAAATATCCCATAGAGTCCTACTAGTAAAACTAGCGGCAAATCCACAGCAGCACGTTTTTCTCAAACGGATAAATGAAGTGTTTTCTGTGATGCTTCTTTGTTGTAATTACTGAGCTTATGAACAAAATTTCATGAGCAGAGTTTTGTCAATTAAAGTGTTACTTTAAACAACAAAAAACAGAACATTCATACTTAGGACTAACATTCTAACTCACCTAATTATATGCAGGCATTTCAATAAATGAGGTGTACAAAATAATAGATTTTATTATTTCGGTACAACAAGTCAGCTTTTAATTGGCAACTAAAACTTTAAGGTGGTCTCTGGATGAGAATTATAGCACAGGTTTTTCTACATTTTTATTTTTTTAATTTTGCTGCACACAGTTAAAAAGTGGCCAAAAGCTGGGATGCAGTCAAAGATAGCATATAATTTTGTGTAAGACATTAGGAAAACAACAGTAATCCAAATTTAAAATGTTATTTTGTAATTATTTTACAACTGAAATAAATAAATCAAGTTGAAAATGGTCTTCTGTGAGCCAGCATTAACTTCATGCAAGGCCAACGGCCCACAGTTTGCAATATGCATGGGTTCAATTTTTATTTTTCAGTACTTTAAGTACCTTAAGCACCTGTCTTGCAAAAAAGCTATTAAGAAGACATTCATTCAAGACGTGTAGGATACTTATGAATGTATAGTGAGGTATGTAAATAGTAGCAGAGTCAGGGAAGCATAATCTGATTTACCTTGCAATCCTAGCTCTGTTGCCGTCAGTAGACTTAACCCCTGAGGAACAAATGGGAGTAGTGGAAAATCCATCCTGTATATGGCCTTCTACAGTAAATAAAAACTCTATGCCAAACACAGCCATGCCAGAAGAGGGGTAAGATTGTGTCATAGTGACCAACTCACCATTTCAGCATAATGTCCATGGCTTTTTTCTATCAGTTTTCCTTTCCAGTTTCGTGTCTGGAGGGAGTGAAACTGCATGGGCTAATTTTAAAATCTTCTGGCTAGTCCCAGGTGGTGGGATTATCCTGTGAGATTTCCTTATTTAAGAAAGGGAGAATGCATTGAAAGGGTGAAAATAAGAACTTCAGAAATTAAAACATTAAAACCTCACAGCCTCAAAGTATTTTTCATATTTCACAAATAATAGCTTGTGTGCTTCCAAAAAAGCCTTCACATACGTATAACATGTGATGGGCATGTTCTTATATTTTCCAAGTAAAAGGATTATACAAATAATTTAGCTCTAAAAATATTTTGCAAAAGCTGCAAAGATTAAAGATCATTTCACCTATGCAGCTGCCATCTCAATTAAATTTGCATCCAATCTACAGTAATTATGAACACACACATGCACACACACATACGCTGTAACTATCTACCATACTAGATTGAGAAAAGATCCCTTGTAAGTGAAATCTTTACACGCTTCTATGGGAAGCTGGAAAACTGAATAAAAGAATCTGTCGGGGTGCATTGTTTCGGCTTTCAGAGTGGGTACTAAATACTGACAAATACTTTTCTTCCTCCTAAGAAGAAATCAGTGAAATTAATTCAGTTTTGAACATTTATTTCAGAAAAGATGACAGATTTCTGTATGTGGACATCAGCCCACTTTCGCTGTGCATAGGATGACCTTCGATTGAACTGTGGAAAGTAAATGGCAGGAAAGTTTTCTGAAAAAGTTTAGTGAGGATATGAGATTAATGGCTGTATTTGTGTTGGACCCTCTTCCCTGTATAGCATATTTGGAGTGATAGAATCATGTTATTTATTGTATTTTTCAGATCATTTGCAATGTTAATTTATATGAGTTTGATATCGCTTTTGTCTTTTAGTTGTGTGTTATTCTGAGGAATCCCTGGGGAAGGAAAGGATTTATATGCTTTGTGTACACATTCTGCAGACTAAGCACTCCGGCATAATTATTTTTGGCACTCACTAACTGATTAAAACATCCAATTTAACTCATGATCAGTAAGATTAAACCTTTTTAATATACCTCAAAAGTAAATTATCATTTGCTACTCAAACATCCCTTTCTGCACATGTACCCAATAAAGCTGTTCTTTTTTTCGTTAATGTACCTTTTAACGAGGATTCCCTTTTATTTCTTCCTCTGGGCAAAACTGCCTTATCCTTTTTAGAGAGGTAGGAACAAAGATGAGATGGAAGCTGACTGTGCTACTACATGGATCTGTAATGTCATACCAATTATAAGTCACTCTTTTTTGTGTGTGTGTTCTGTACAGACTCAGCTGTTAAAGAAAACACATCCCTGATTTGTGTGTGCTTGATGTACAGATAAATGTCAGCAGTTAGGAGGAAGTAATATTTGAAAAAATCATTTGCATGACCCAGAATAAAATTGTGCAGGCTCTTATTTCATTTGGCAACAGCTGTTTTTTTAGGGTACGTTATGCTTTAATTTTGCAACAAGGCCCGTTTAACAGCATGTTCAAACCATGCTTCAGTGTTAGAACTTGGAGGGAAGAAAAATAGTGATTCCTAAAGAATGAAAACCCTTCTGCAGCTCTGCATTAGATAGCAAATACTGTTTGCAGACCCCTAAACGTGACGGGTACCCAGACAGGTGTCCCTGAAAATGAAAAATACACGAAGCTCGCTGGCCAACACAGATAATGTGCTCTCTGCAGCTAGGGCCAAAAGGGAAGTCTAGGACAGCCACCGGACAGAGGTCACAAACTTTGCAGAAAATGGCGACTGTGTAGATTTTGTAGCCTGTTGGCCACCCGGATTTTGTCCACTTAGCTCAGAATGATGTCTCTGTGAGAGAAGAAGTCTTGTTTGAGGAAAAATCTGGTTAGCCTGGCTTTCTTTCTTATGCATTGCCACTTACGTGATGTCACCAACCCAAGCTATTGTCACCAATACAGCCCTCTGAAAGAGCTGCATCTAACCAACAGTAAAGATACTTTTGTGATCAATGCTCTTAATATTTCAAAAGCTGAGGCGGTTAAAGTCGGGCACCATTTCAGAAAGTGTTCAGCGTGGAGTAAGCCAACATAAAATTAAACACCGACTTTTAAGCTAGCTGCTGTATCTGTTTCTCTTCTTTGTCTTTCCGCACAAAAAAGGGTTGTCATAGAAGCAAACTATCGTTAAGGTTTAGAGATTCTGAAAAATAACTCTTTGTGTTTGATAAAACAAAACAAAACTGAAGGAAACAACCTCTGAGAAGGCTATTTCCCGGCAGCTCTCCATGCCAAGTCAAGTTCATTAGGGGGCTGCACCCTCAGCAGTGATGCAATACTCCATTACCCTCTGCTTTAGCTCATTTATTTTAAGCACAGGAAGAAAAGTCAAGATAGGACACAGAAGGAGACAATTGCTTTTGGCCTGTTGTGGCTGAGTTTACATGTAGAGGTGCCTTCTGGTCTAGTTGCTGAAGGGGAAACAAGTACAAATGTCTCGGCCTTGGCTGTTAGGGTCTGATTATAAGCACTGTGCTAGAGAATTCATGGATTATTCATGTGTAATTACAGATAGCTATTGTGCTCTTTTAAATCATCCCTATGGCCCATTATGGCCCATAACAACTGAAATAGCAATTGTCATAGTAAGGTTTGGGCTCTGTCATAAAGAGTAGGCTCTAATCAATAATGATGAATGGTAAAATTTAGCATCAAGCAGGAGAAAGTCTAGTTGCCTCCCGCCATAAATCTGTACAAATACCAAGCCGTGCAGCTGCTGGATCTGGAAATTTAAAAGGCAACACTCTCCCTCCACCCCCTACACACGCACCTCTATAAAAGTTGAAAAAGGAGAAATGTGCAATATGTCAATTCTAATAATCCACATGCTGTTAAGACACTTTTCTATTTATTCAAAGCGGGGTGAACCCTAGGTTGTTTTCAAGGTCAATTCCAGGTGAAAGGGGGGTCATCTGGAGGCCACCTCGGCTCCCATGCAGGTCAATAACGCCTCCTCGCTGCCCCAGAAGACAAGCTGCTCACACCCAATCAATCCACCAACGCTGCCGCTGCACCCAGCGTAATGAACAGTGAATAAATGTAGCCTATCATCACAAAACATGCTTTTTAAGTACCTTCCCTTTTCATGTAAAACCTCTCGCTGTCAAATTCTACATTCACTCATCCAGCAGTGAGTAGCAAAAGTGAGAAATCAGGCTCTCATTGGGGTTGGTAAAAGGTCATTGCTGACAGACACGGAGGTTAAACTGCTGAGTTAAAATACTGTTCATTACCCACTGCAGCTTTTTGCTAACTACACTTCTTTGTGTTACAGTCAAGCAGTACATCAATATGCCCCTCCTCCTAATTCATTAGCAATTGTTGAATTGTACTGAAGGGGGAAAAAGAAGGATTGATCTTTTTTAATTTTTTTTTTCCTTCTCCGTGTCAGATACTTTTACATCTTTATCCACTCGGTGTTAAATACTCTGCTCACAGACTATGCTGTCTGCTTGCGATGAACAGTCATCATTATGAGTACAATTCCTGAAGGCAAAGCTGACCGGTTCATCTGAAACCCCAAAGGTTTGGGGTTGCTCAAGTATGGTTTGTTTTCTCTTATCTTTTTTATTAATTGCCCTTTGCATATTGGCATCTGTATACCAATAAACTTGAAATTTCACAGTGCAACTATGTCATGTTGAAATTTGTTTGAAGTACAAATCAAGGGAAAGGAAAAGCTCCTCCTGCAGCTGAAGTAAAAATGGTTAAAAGCAGACGCAACATGCTAAATTGATACCTAGCTTAGACAAAATGCTTGTGACCTGTTCATGCTGACTGGGTTAGATCTTATCAAACACTATCCTCAGTCTAGATCTCAAGACACTCCCTAATCTAATATTTTATTAAGAAATGTTTAATGTCTGCATTTTTTCCACGATTAAAGAATTTTGATGTATCCAGAAGAGCCATTTAGAGCAGCAAGGAACCATTGGAGTTCAAATGGAAACAGCAGTGAAGATTTCATTTGTACCAAAAGCAGCGATTCAGTGGGAATTTGTAACAGTTGAGACCAATTTCCCAAAATGAAATTCCATTCTTTATTTAATTAATAAGTAGATGGGATTCCCTTTATTGAAATACAAAGCTTTTGTATTTAAAGATAGCCATCTCAAAAAAAAATAATCTCACAGAGCAATAGAAAAATTATCTCTAATCATGAATAAAATAAAGGTTTATTTACATGCACGCTACAACAATAATTCGACTCAACAAATTACTATTATCTATTTAAATCTTTAAAAAATGTATTCAGAGATTTCTTCAGGAAAATATATCTTTTTTTTCCTCCTGTATGCTTTCTCTCTCAGTGGGACTGAAAATAAAATGTTATGACTTAAATCACAAGAGGCTAACATCATTTTTAGCAACAAGGGCTGCATAATTTCAAGACTATGAGTGAGTGGCTGACTTTAACTAAAATGTTTCAGTTCTGTGCGTATATAGGTACATAAATAATTCAGAATTAATCCCTGCAGAGGGGACAATGGGAATCGTAAATTATCCATGTGCCGTCCTCAACATTAGAGGCAATGAACCTATAGTAACAAACTATGAGTGTTACTCATTACATACATTTCACAGACACCTTAACCTTTTGAATATTAATTTCCCTCTGCAGCTTGTAGCTAGGCGGCATAATTTTTTTTCCTTTCCTTTCCTGCTTCTTTCTGTGCCTTCATTCTTTCTCTCGGTCTCTCTTTTTAACCTTTCCTGAACAACATATCAGTTAAGCTATTGAGTGGGTTGTGAATACTGAAGGAATATTGATTCTTTTTCTAACTAAATAGTTACCAGAAAGCATTTTTTTAAAAGCTAGATTGTTGTTTCGGTAATATTACATGCAGCACTTTAAGTACTTAGAGATTAGTTATGTGTAAAATACCGGCTTAGCTGTATGATGCAGTGTGATGCATGTAAATGCATGGTTGATGGCTACCTCTAAACACCAGGAACACTATAGAACCCTTACCGCTTTCTGATGCCGATAAATGTCACAATCATTTTATGATATCCAAGCTTCCCAAGTTTTCTGTTGACAAGGTAGAAAGTGCATTTCATCAGAATCCAAGAGAGATCACTGTAAAATCGCTGTAACACGATTTTTACCTAACATTTTTCCTCTGATAGCTAAGTGATAGGATGTTATGGTTTTGTTTTATGTGGTTGGTTTTTTGAACTCTAACTATGGCACATGAGAGTAACTTTTTCTAAAAAGTATATTCAAAGTGAGACACTAAGTAACTCATGACAAAACATTTCACCTCTGCCAGAGTCATGAAAACATAAGAAACATGTTTTCTTTTTAATAATTTTCCAGAGAAGAGGATTTCAGGAACAACACTGAAACCATACTTAAAAGCTTCAATACTAAAATCATACTTATAGGCTTTTAAACACACAAGAGGAGTCAATGGGAGGTTAGGTGCAGTATGCAGCAATTATGAAACAAATTATATAGACACTTGCACATTTCAGGTTTAGCTGAAATTATACCCTGACTGTTCTGTAAACCCTTGCTTCTCTTAGGAAACTCTACTGGGGCTTTTCATAAGAGGGTTTAGAGGATCAATATCCATTTGGAAAGCTCATGACGCTATTTCTGTTAAAAAGTGGAACAGAACAATACTGCCAGGACACTAATCCCCTGATTTCAAGGAGACTTTATTCACATAAATAAAGGTTGCAAGTTCAGGCTAAGGCTTGTTAGATGATTATTATGCATTTTTCTATTTTCTGTGTGTATTTGTGTATTTTTCTGTAAGCATCTACTGTTGCTTTGACAGAAACAGGAATGCTGGGCTAGGTAGAGGTTTGGTCAGACCCAGAAAAGGGTAGTTACACCAATTTTTTGCCAGGTGCATCCAGAGAACTGATTTGCTGTGAGTGAAAGTTATCTCCATGACATAATAGTATGAAGAAAGCAGAAATTCTGATGCTTTGTTCCACATGATTTTTTAAATTATTATTATTATTTATCCTTTCCCTCTGTCTTTGCTTCCCAGATCTCTCTGACGTAGTGGGACGGGTGTGGTGAAGGCATACTAATACCTTTCTCTGACACTGTATGCAAAGAAATCCAGAAGTACTTAACATAAGGTCTACCTGCCTCTGATTTGTCCATCCTCGGGCTTAAGAAATCCCTTTTCAGCAAGGTTTACCAGGGATATCCAGTGTTTTCATGTGTGTCTGAAGAACCACTTGGCCTCATGACCCTGGATTCACAGCAAGACGTCCTCAGAGTTTGAGTGGTACACCTGCACTGGTCATTACCTGATTTAATAATCCTATGCTTAACGCGATCCTACACTGTCATCAGCATTTCTTGCACAAGATTTTGTAATTTCTACTTTCTATTTTGTCATCGTGAGATTGGTTTTCTTTTATGTATGAAATTGTGCCAGTTTATCATTACTCTTCTTTAGGTTGCAGCACTGTAGGACTGTATTTCTTGAAGTCTGTAGAAACATCCACTTTGAAATATGGAAGAATCAACTTTTTTACCGGGCAAACCTGCTTTCTCTGATGCTTACAAGCTACACATGAAGTGGATTCTTCCTCTTCTTGTTTTCATTAACTTAATACTGCATTAAAATGCATGTATCATAACATCATATGTGTATTAGAAAATGCGAGCCCACAGGAGTATTTTTGTTACTAGCAAGGAAGAAGTCTGTAAACTGATTTCACTTTTTAAATTATTTGAGCATAAACAATTCAGATGCAAAGATTATCTGTGATGGCAAAATATGAAATAAATTGGTGTCTTGTCACCGTGTGAAATTCCACTGAAATACCCCAATTTATGCCATTTATTGGAAGACAAGCACTTATTTCTTTCACTGTTATCAAAAAAAAATATATCATAGTATATTCTGAGTTAGAAATCATGCTGACCACAATATTAAGCGTGTTTCCAGGCAGAAAATGCAAGTATAAAATGTTCACAAAAACATGGTCATGTGGTTATGCCAAGAAGAAATGAAATAAAAAATACAATAAATATTCAAATGTAGAATTTATGTTAAATGAACTTGAGATAATTGTGTGCTAAAAAAACAAATCATGTTAACCCACTTGACTGAGACTTACATGGTTTCTCCTCTTAGAGAAAGAACCCTCATAAACCACAGCCCAATTATTCAATTTCCCTTACTAATTATGGAAACTACTCATTTCTTGGCCTCAAGCAGTAGATGATGTATCTCTGAAGGGCAACACAAGATTTATCATAATCTGTGGCTCTCTTTATTTAATGAGAATAAAAATAAATACTTCAGAATTTCCAGTGCTACAGGTAACTTCAGATTCTAGGTTGTATTTGATTGATGAGTTCTTTTATACTGAGTATTACAGCTCAGAGCATTTTCTGCTGTAAGACAGTTGCTAAGGTTGGAGTATTCGTTAAATGCAACAAAATGCATGTACAAAGAACAAACTTGTCACTAACTCTAACATGGCTACAAACCATCCCCTACTCACCATCATGACCTGCTTTGGTGATCACAACATGGATCTGCGATGATCCGTTCAAACAAAGTGTTTAAACACAATTCCATCATATCTCAGATCGGCATGTAAATGCATGGTTTGTCTGATTTCATGTGTATTCTAGGGTTGTCCTCAACTGGTGGGTAGGAGGTGCCTGAAAGGAGGTGGACAATACCAAGGAAGATCTCAAGAACTGACCAGGCGCACGTAAGTTGGATTCTGCATTGGGCTTCAGGAGGTTATTTTTCTTTTTGAAGCAAAGGAGAATCAGGTACAAAATTTCCTCTCTGAAAGCAGAAAAAGAAACTCTTGGAAAACGTTCTTCTATGTTCATCTCTTTGAGCCGGGCATAGAATCACAGAATCACAGAATCACAGAATAGTAGGGGTTGGAAGGGACCTCTGTGGGTCATCTAGTCCAACCCCCCTGCTGAAGCAGGGTCACCTACAGCAGGCTGCACAGGATCTTGTCCAGGCGGGTCTTGAATATCTCCAGAGAAGGAGACTCCACAACCTCCCTGGGCAGCCTGTTCCAGTGCTCCGTCACCCTCAGAGGGAAGAAGTTCCTCCTCATGTTCAGACGGAACTTCCTGTGCCTCAGTTTGTGCCCATTGCCCGTTGTCCTGTCACTGGGCACCACTGAAAAGAGCTTGGCCCCATCCTCCTGACACCCACCCTTCAGATATTTGTAGGCATTTATAAGGTCCCCTCGCAGCCTTCTCTTCTTCAGGCTGAACAAGCCCAGTTCCCTCAACCTCTCCTCGTAGTGGAGATGCTCCAGTCCCCTCACCATCCTTGTAGCCCTCTGCTGGACTCTCTCCAGTAGCTCTTCATTCTTCTTGAACTGGGGAGCCCAGAACTGGACACAGTACTCTAGATGAGGCCTCACCAGGGCAGTGTAGAGAGGAAGGAGAACCTCCCTCGTCCTGCTGGCCACACTCTTCTTGATGCACCCCAGGATCCCATTGGCTTTCTTGGCAGCCAGGGCACACTACTGGCTCATGGTTAACCTGTCGTCCACCAGGACACCCAGGTCCCTCTCCGCAGAGCTGCTCTCCAGCAGGTCCACCCCAAGCCTGTACTGGTGCATGAGGTTGTTCCTCCCCAGGTGCAGGACCCTGCACTTGCCCTTGTTGAACCTCATCAGGTTCCTCTCTGCCCAACTCTCCAGCCTATCCAGGTCACGCTGAATGGCAGCACAGCCTTCCGGTGTATCTACCACACCTCCCAGTTTGGTGTCATCAGCAAACTTGCTGAGGGTACATTCTAACTCTTCATCCAGGTCGTTGATGAAGAAGTTAAACAAGACTGGGCCCAGTACTGACCCCTGAGGGACACCACTTGTCACCAGCCTCCAACTAGACTCAGCGCCGCTGATGACAACCCTCTGAGTTCTGCCATGAGTTCTCTGCATGAGAGGTGGGATTCACCCGCCAACAGATATTTCTTCAGTAGGAACGTTTACAGTTGTGTCTTTACAATCACTGGAGAAAACAATTTCTGTGGCACAATTGATTTCATTCCAAAGTACGTATCTAAAATACATTGGCTGGGTTACCTTCTAAGAGCACCTGTTCACTTCATTTCTCTCCACTGTTCTGAAAGGAACTTGGACACGGCTGTCTACAGCTGTAGAAGGCTGAAGTTATGCAAGATACAAGCTGTCCCAGTCTAGTCCAAAATATTTTCTTGTAGCAAAAGGTATTATTCCTTTTCAACTTCGAATATGAAACAGGTAAATTTATAGGAAATGGCTCAACACACAATGGTCAAAAATCTCATATTCTTTATGTGAATTTAGTGACCAAGTACAAAGCAATCCTGCACTGACAGCCTTGCAATTATTTTTTGTGCTTTTTATCAGACATTTTGCAAGCTCTTTTAATAACACTTAGCTCAGGTTGTTTTTCTACTCTGTTTGTTGCTTTTGTTATTTTAATCAGCTGTTCATTCTCCTCTCATAAATTTATTTCCTAGATTTTGTCCTACTGTTTAGGAAATTGAGAGGATTGTCAGGATATCATGTTCCAACCTTGAATACATTGGTTATAACAGGACAACCAGTAAGTGTCCAGGTACTTAAAACACCATTACTGTAAACACAGACCCCTTGTTGCTGAAGTGCTTCATTCTCTGCTCAGATATAAACATGGCTGTGGTGACTTTTTCTAGACAAACAGAACTATACTTATAATCCAGCACCAACACACACTTTCCAAGGAAAACTTCAATTATCATCAGCCTATCTTAACCATAGCTTTTCTGTGAAGAAGCTAGCGACAATATTCTGGCTAATGTGATCTGAGCATTCATTTGACAGATGTTAGTCTGGATTGTGTCTTGATTTCTAGAAAGTGTGGGGAAAATTCTGCCAGACAGCAAATCAGATGAATGATATGACCATTGCTAAGGGGAATGGTTTTGGAGTTCATAGCCAATGTATGGGCATCTCAGTATGAGACCTTTATCTGAGGAAAAGACTGCTGGAGAAATTGTAAGAAGTTAATCTTGAGATTTGTGAGACCAGGTAAACTGAAGTAAATGACCAAAATCTGTAAAAGAAGAAACAGTAGGTAATAAAGCTCATAAAACAGCAGTTGAAAAGAAATGAAAGAACAGCCAGAGATACTCAGTGCAGAACACATATCTGAGAGATGGTTTAAATGAAGGCAAATGTATGCAATCTGAAAAGTAAAAGATTTAAGGACTAACAGCAGAAATAGAAATTACAGGATATCACAATCAGTAGCTGATGGACTTACTAGATCATAGAATCAAATATAGTATGTTGAAACAAAATTATATGACTCTACTTCTTGTCTGAGTCTGCTTGAGCACAATCAATTTCCTTTCCAAAACGAAATGAGGAGAAGCAAGCTAGTATATCCTTATTAAAACCAAACCAAATCCAAACACAAACAAAAAAGTTTGACAAATTAGATTATATCAAGCATCTGACACCTTCAGTGTTGGATGATAACTGAATGTCTGTACTAGAAACAGCAGCTTGTCCCGTAGGAACATGAGATTCAGTAGGAAAGAGGAAAGGAGGGAAGGGGAGGTGAACTAAATGTCTATGGGTAACCGTTTATGATGTTTTCTCTAACAAAGAAAATTGATCCACCCATAGAAATGTGCTACTCAGGTGTGGTTAGAAAAACAGAGAGAATTATTTGTAGGAAGCTGACTTCTGTTATTATTTTTTTGAGAAAAAGAAAGATTAGGATATCATTGTCCGTTTTTGTTAGTGACGTATCTATGTAGATTGTCGACTTTTTGCTATAGAGTATTGTCGTAATACCATACTGCTGGTTAGTCTCACCTGACTCTGTGTAAGCATAAAATTATCTAAATCTGCACACATCGGAGAACACCAGAGAACATCATTTTAACTGGAGAACATAAATTAAAATTCAACCTTGAATGACAATACAGGTCAGATTAAGATTAAACATTCATTTTGTACTGGATACACATCAACTTAATATCAAAAATGCATGCAGCCATTTGCAAACTAAAATGACCTACTTGGCCCATGGCTACTGGGTCCAAGCATTGAATCTGCAGGTTTAGGAGATTGCCTTGTAGGATAATGAAAATCTCTGGCTAAATCTACAAGTAATCCAGACAGACAACTTAATTTTGGTAGAAATCGAAAATACAGTCTCTTACACTGAGGAAAACTGTACCTCATCTCAGCAGCAAAAAGACAGAGTGATTTTAAGATAAGTTCTTTCACTCTGTGAACTAAAGAATAAAAGAAGCTGCTGCTTTTTTTTTTTTTCTGGAGGAACAAGAGACAAAAGAAAACAACCCCAGAAAAAGATATTCCGAGCCTCATTAGAAAAGGTTAATCAAGTAACTGAATAGACCAAACATACCATCAGTAGAAAATTTGGCTGATATAGCTGGTAGATTTTCACAAAATGTGTGTAAGTAAGTACATATTTACCTGTTTACAAATTCATAAATGTACACCAATTAATGTATTAAACTGGAGATATACGTGAGATAAGTAAAAGTTAACAACAATACGATGCCAGAGAAGTAAAGAAATGTGCACTATTCAGGAGTCAGAAGCAAAAGATTAATTTCTTCAATTTGTTGGATTTTCAATGACTGAAAAAAGAAGTAGCTTGACATCTGGTTTCAGAAACTGTGTGAGCAATGGCAAACTTAGGACGCAATATTACCTAAAAAAAAAAAAGTCTATATTCTGAATCGTATCAAAATTTTAACAGGTAATGCATGATGGTTTTTATGCAGTGAGTGGATTAACAAACAAAGTAAGTAGCAAGTTACACAGATGACCCGTCAAACACTACAGAGGAAGCACAGATGGGGCACCATGAAGTGGCATAAATGCTCTAGTACTCGTTTATAAAAACTGCATAATTCTTCCGAACATTTGAAGGCCTGCAAAAAAACACATTTAAATATAATCATGGATATAAAGCCTATTAGAAATTGCAAAAATATTACGTGTGTGTATATACAGATGATGATAAGGCAAGGAGTGGTGTTCAGGTCAGGGTTGCTTCATAACCTGCAAAGTTTAGAGAAAAAACTCATGCTGCAGAGACAAAAGGATATATTGTGGGCAAACACTAAACATTAGGTCCTTCTAGCCTCAGCTGAATGCAGCTGAGTGCAGACTACTCTATCAAGAAGTTTGTCAGACTTCCAAAGTCTTGGTCAACTGATGCTTTTAGGCTTGTTTCATCTAGCTAACTTCTCTTTTTTTTTCATACGCTCCTACCTCGTTTTAATTTAATTTCAATGGGGAGTCATCCTGTGAATATATTTGTTTTTGGCTTCTTGGTTTTGATCAAAGATAAACTTCTCATTTATGATCACAGTTCACTGCATCATCACAGCTTTTGAAAAAGGGTTTTAGATGGTGAAGTATAGCAATTTTTTAATTTATTTTTTCCACTTAAGAGTAGTTACTAAAACATCATCATCATTTAAACAGAAAAGAATTACATACCACACTGTGCTATAGCACCAAATATCTGGATCAAATGTTGCACTGTCCTCAAGCGTACGTTTGTCTATTTCTTCCCTCAGTAAGCAGGGGCAAAAATCAAAAGTGTGCAAAAAGATGCATCAACCCTGGTTTGAAGTAAAACGTACAAAACCTCCCTCTTCATCATTTTTATAATAAACTTTGTATTTCTTGAACGTACTTCTGAGCCCTTCATTTTGGCAAAAATCGTTCACACGGACCTGTGAAGTGAGCCAAGTGTATATTCTATTTTATTAGAAAACACATTAGTAAAATATCTTGCTTTCCTCTTTGTAAAGGGAGTAAAATCCTTCTTCTGAGAGGCTTTTTGTTGGTTTGTTTGCTGCTGTTGAATGATCCTTGGCTGTACAGTGGAAAGGGCATTCCTTTAGGTCTTTAAAGGCAAGGTAGAAAAAATGACATAAAAGCCTTGCTTGGATTTGATTGATGCACTCTCATATTTGAAGTTCACTCACAGCTTTGTGCTAGAAGACCAGGGTCACTCCATCCAGTCCTCTAATGAGACTGTACATGAACACTTGCAGCTTTGTAGGCCTTGTTTTAATCAGAGATTGAGAAACACTCCTGACTGATAGTCTTCAGGATCAGATCTAAACAGAAAATAACATGCTCGATTTGGCCTCTGAAGGTGGGTTGAGCAAATCTTTGTGATGTATTGGAGCATTTGCTGAGTGCAAGCGCACGTGGTATGGTTCCTATTTCTGTCGGCAAATACAAATTTTTCACTCAGCAGGCATAATCAGAGCTAACTCGAGAGGAGAAATAACAAAAACTCAACAGCCCTTAGCAACTCAGCATGGCATAGAGGGATTTAAGACTTTAGCATTTTATCTCTATCAGTATGAAAATGTATGAGGAAATCTGAACTTTGGAAGTGCAAATAAACACATTTAACACATTATAAACCACCCATTCTACCAACGACTCCTGGGTCTTTTCTTTTTCTATTTTTCCTTTGCCAGCCTCTCTCTTCTGGAATAATAAAGCTGGTTCATTAATTTGAACTTAAACTAAACCCAGTTTGTTTTGACAGAGTTACTACAGAGGTAAGGGAGGAAGTGTGCACAATCTATTGTTAGCCTCTCTTAACTGATACTGGAGACAAAATCATGCTCTGCATTTCATAATGTTTTGCTTCTCTGCAGCTCCTGTTCACTTCTATTCTCTTGGCTGAGAGACGAATCCAATCCAGTGCTTGAGGCTGCTGAGGGCATGACGGCGATTAAAGTGGTAGGTATCCTACCTAAATCTAATTCAGGTAACTGCGTTCTGCAAAAGTAAAATTCACTCTGTAGTTTTAAGTAAAAATATTTGCTTTACCTCCTAGGAACTGCTGTGTGTGGTTTACAGTCACTAACAGTTCACTGTGTGTGAATGCCTGTACATAAGTAGAGACCTTGGAAAGGAAATGAACCAATTTTTACACGGGATAGCACACCACTAAGGAAATGGAAGGAGAAGAAATTCGCAAGCTTATATTAACACTGAAAAGCATTTGAAACACTGAAGATTTATCACAGTGGTTCTTTCTTGGCTTGCCTCCCTGCCATCCCTTGGTTACTATATTTGTTTTCTATATCTCCCTCTTTACTGTTTAATCTGCATCAGTTGCATCTCCTCCATGTGTTGTTTTCCACACAGTGTTCTCCCATGCCCTTATGGCAAACAGAGCTGTATTCCTGCCTGGTCTGGACTGTGTTGTGGGAATGGACATCAAAAGCTACTGCACTTGCATTTCGTCTCTGGGTACCCTTTAACACATTCACCTCCCACGAAAATGTACTAAAAAGCACTTTGCAAGAACAACAGAACAAGCGTGGATTTCGTAGCCAAGCAACTAAATAACAAGAAAAAATGAAAAATAAAAAGAACGTGTTTAAGTTACCCTAAATATAGAATGACTTCTCTGGTTTACTCCAGATTTCCCCTCAAATCACAATTTTTGGTAACGACGTACCGTGTAAGCTTTGAAGACACTGCTTCTGTGTGGGGCAATTTAGAAACGTAGACTCAGAAATCAAGCTTGTAATGAGAAATGTACTTAATTATAAAATGATGGAAGATCCTGAAATAAATTAGTGAAATGGCTTTGGACTGGCAGATTTACAAGTGCAAAACACTAGATTTCCATTTCTCTACCAGAATTTGCAAAGCCTGTACCTGTTATTACCGATTTTGATTTCAGATGCCAGGCTGTTAGGACCATTATTTGTTTTCATTCCCAGTGAGTTTTTTTCTGCTGCTTTTAGCGTACAGAAAACTTTTCCTGAGTAGATCTAACTGTTAATCACTTACTCAGAGCTGAAAGCAGCAACCCGTTATGAATCATTCTGTGGGTATTAACAGACAATGAGTTCTTTCACATATTCTCATTTAATTCTTTCTCTCTAGATAATATCCCTTCTTTCAATTACAGTGTTTATCCTTTGAAGACAACTAACCCTCCCTCTAATTGCATTATTCCTAGAAACACCTTGCTATTTTTTTCCTTCGTACTTTACAGCTCAATATGAAAAGCAGCATCCTTAAATACTTGCTGTCTCATGGGCCACACACTGAAGAAGGAAAATGTTGTTGCCCAGACCATAACTTCCTGTCCACATCAACCTGACCTGTGGCAGATACAGCATCCCCATTTTAACTCCTTTGCAGAGTGTTCAAGCTGCTGCATTGTATTTCCTAAGGGCAGATGCTGAATTTTAGCAATAATAGTAGCAAACTCCACCTGAAGCACAGAAATTCTGTAAATTGAGGCAGTTCAACCATCCAGTCGCAGCATGGGAGGGTCTCTAGTGAAAAGCAGATCTGAGGACTCAGCCTAGAACAGGAGGTGTTCAAGATGGGTGATGAGATCCAAACCAGCAGTACCATGAGGACAGATCTGCTTTCAACCAGCGAGTCTGCAAACACTGAGGTCAGGGGTGTGCTTCTTTGCGAGCCCTCCATTATGTTCATACATCACTTCTGGGAATAAAGGAAGACTTTTTTTTGGTTTTCTTTTTTATACGTGGCAAACACTGGAATTGGCCTATTTACATTAGCTTCCTCCTAAAGACAAGATCTGCTTCACTATGTCCTCTTGACCAGCAGCCCGCTGCCATCTGCTTAGGGAAGCATCACCTGCTTTGAGGTTCCTTCTGGACTTCCCTCATCATTACAAGAATGAGCAGTACTGAGCACAGACGAGAGCATGGCTCTGCCCTCGGGAGAGTTTTACTATGGAAATTCAGGGGAAAGGAGTGGTTACCACCACTTGCCACACACATAAACCCATTCGTCAGATTGTTTTCCTGAGAAGCCACAGCTTTTCAGTAAACATCAGATCACGTATCAGTTATTCAGCATTACACTAAACAAGAAAAAAGAATTACGATGCCCTTTTAGTTTAGATCAATGATACCTGTTTAACACTTTCTTTTCCTGTGGAAACCGCAATCTCCCCACTCCTCCTTCTTTGCCAAATTACCTTAGGGCTTGCCTGATTTGTTGATGAATTTCCAGTTTTTATGGCTTCACTAGCCAGATCTCATGCAAAAAGTGCTCTTATTAGAGCCTGAATTCACTCAGCGTTGCTGTAAATGTAAATCTCATTTTATAAAACCCAGCACCCTTTATAAAGTGTCTGTTTTCCAGTATACTCCTATTTACCTTATTTTCATGTCATTTTTGCAACATCAGTTGCACTTTCTGTACTTACAGATTATTTGCTTAAATGTTAGATTTCTGTTACTTCAAAAAAAAATATCATATGGCAAACATTATCAGCAAAATCAGCTGAGGGGGGGGAGTTCAGTCTGGCCCTGCACCTTTGAAAATACTGTCTCTTGTTACTAGAGCTACCTTAGTTAGTAAAGTAGAAATAAGAGGTCAGACAGAAGAAAAGGTGAAATCTGGTGAATCATGGATGGATATTGATTTTAAAAGAGCTTCTATTCCACAGTTACTAACCTCTTGTTTGTCTTCTCCCTCTTCCTGAAGTGTATTTACTGTTACACATGGCCTTTCCTCAAGCATCACTGAGAAGTAATACACGTCTGGCTGAGATAATAAAGGATATGAGAGTAATAAAAAGGTCTTGTCTAAAGAGAAATTAGTGTGCTTGAAAATACAGGGTCATATTCCCCTAATAATTTCAGCAGTGAAGCTTTATTGAAAATCAGTGGGGACACAGTAACAAAACAGAAGAAGATGTGTCCTTAAAAGCTGACTATGGTCTGTGCAGTGTTTAATAGTGGACCTGCCTCTCTTTTGAATCCAGTTACTTATCATTTTCTGAAATGAAGCAAATTATTGAGACTCATAGTGCTATTGCAGTAATTCCTGCCTGTAATAATACAACACATATATACTAACATCCCCAAAACTCTTTTCCACACCATCCAAGTACATATGTAAAACAAAGTGAGACGCCCAACTTAGATACAACAACATGATAAGATCAAATTAAACTGGTGGAATTATTTCTCTGAGGGCAAGAACATCCTGTTCAGAAAAAGGTTTATGAAAGTTCAAGACAGAAAATTTTAGAATAATGTGTAATTGAACTACTGTCTATCTAAGCTCATGAATTCATTGTTTGCATTTACGCTAAAGATTGATGTTTCAGACTTTTCACATTTTTACAATGTACTATAAAGATTTTGAGTATAATAAAACAATAGAGATTAATATTAATATATTTAAATTAAGGCAATGTCTTCAAGTTTTCATCATGTATGTAAAGTTCTATATGGGACATGATACAATAAGGTATCATAAATGTGTGAATTTGTAATTAAAAGGCATTTATTTAAAAATAGGAGCATGGCGATATTTTCTACATATCTGCAATCCAAGCAAAGCTGTGAGTAGAGTCACCATGAGGAAAAGCCTCCAGGGTCAAAGCCCTAAAATAATAAAAGTATCTACCTCTTATGCAGAACAAACAGAAATAAGGAAAATCATTTGCAGAGACTCTTGAAAAATATCATTATCCGTGTTAGGTAACTAGATACAAACATACGCTTACCTAATTTCTGCTTATCTGGTACCTTGCAGCTCTAGCAGGAGCATTACTTTCTTTAGTAAATGCAGATGAAATTAGCATCCCACTCAGAGTAATAAACAATCAGTAAAAGAAACAAAAGATGATTTTTCATTATGTTTGTTTAATTCAGCTATATTTTGGCTCCAGATTTGTGGCTTGAACACAGTCCTGTTACAGTAACAGCTAGTTTCACTTACCCATCGACAGTGCCAGAAACCGTGACTTGGCCAAGCTGGCTCAGGTTATGGACCAAGCAACCCCTGGCCAAGCAGCTGCCACACTCACATCCACCTTTTACCATCATCCTGGGACTTGGCAGAAACATTATTATAAAAAAAAAGCAAACAACACTGTCCTGAAATGTATTCTTGAATGTACAGTTCCACTGCCTGATAACAGCATTCTGGAGACTTTCCTGGACATTTTGCACTCAGAAAAGTCCTCTGTGTCTGTGCTATTTAGCATGCACTCAGTGGTATACAGATTAAAAAAGAAAAGGAAAAGGAAAAGGAAAAAAAGAAGAAAAGTTAAACTCATCTGGCCGGTTTCCTAGGTTAATTTGTAAGGAGTTAACAAATGCTATATTACGCAAATTAGAAGTGAACACCAATACCTGTGAGTTTGTGTAAGCACCAAGAGACAGTTTGGACTTTCATGAATTCCTTTAGAAAAGAGATATAGTACAAACAGAAAATTAATTATTGAAATGTTTTCATTTCAACAAATGGAAATAAAAACTTAAAACCTTTTAAAATGAAAGCATCATTTGTGATGAAATTATAACAAAGTTAGTAAAAATATACAGTAAGTTTGTATTTCATTTTTGAAGTAAAGGATGTATAGACATCCTGTATGAGCCAGAAAGGCTCAAAATTAAGGCTGTATGAAAGTACAATACAAGAAACAGGCACCAAGCCATTAAAACATAGGAAGCAGAGGATGAAAAGGAGCAAGCTCTCCATTCTTAGACAAGCATCAGTTATAAATAACTGCTCTCCAAACACAAATGTTTCTGAATCAAAGAGAGGAAGAAAAAAAAGAGAAAAGCAAAGGTCTAACTGCCATGTAAACTCATTTTAAATGTCATGTCTTATTAGAACCCAATAAGTGGAATGTCTGTTTTCCCCCTTTGGTTGAGCCATCAAATTTGTCAAAATTTTATGATAATTCATTCCATCATTCCTCAGACATTTAAATGACAGACAGTCCTTGGGAAAAAAAAATCCCTGTAATCCTACTCTTCATGTTAAACTGCCTCTAGAGAGGTTTTTAAAATATACCACATCGTGGTAGGAGCAGAGCCCTAAACTTCTCAATTCCACTTATGATTTGCTGCCTTTTTGGAAAATGACAATAAATTGGCTCTCTACTATTCTTGACCTCTTGACTTCTGAACCATGGCTGTCCATGCCTTAACTTTGCTTGTTTAAGTCAGCAGCTATCGTATCACTCTGATCCTCTCCCAGAGGGTCTGGAGATTTAACTCTCCTGAACGGTTAAGCTCCCCCTCTAGTGTTCACTGCTCATCACATTATTCCTCCAAGAAGAAGGGAAGAGACTTGTCACTCTGCAACTTCTCACAGAGACAGTTTTTACTCATTTATAGCTTAAGAGTATAAAGGCAGTGACAAGAAGATTAGAAGGTAAATAAAGCCCTTTTAATGTGTTTCTATTTGGCTTCTTCCAGCTAATTTTGTAAGTACAAACAGAAAATAACAATGAAGATCCTAATTTTAAATTAGTGCAAAAGAGTGCCTGATGCTTCAAAAAATATCTAGTGGCATGCAGAGTGTCTGAAACAGTCAGCACTTAGAAGGCAAACAATAGTATAGCATTGTCCCTGGGAAAGTATTAATTTGTACATAAGTGAGTAAGTTATTAACTGAAACCAAGGCATGAGAATTCTTCATTTAAGTGCTGATTACTAATCAAATTGGGGTAGGTGTTTTTCACATATCTCTTTCCTCACTAAGTCTTGCTAGCGACCTGCAAAACTCATCCTTTATTGCTTGAGGGCCAGTATATTCATATATATGCACACTTATCGATGATTTGGATTTAGTTTAATGAAATGAAAAGTAAATGACAATCAGTTAGTCATAATAATCAAAATCGGGAAGCCTGAAAGGTTAAAAGTTCAGTCTCTTTGTGAAATGCAGCCTTGGACCTGCAGCTAGTCACAACCCAGAATTTATTGTACTGTGGAAACAGGGAAAAAATAAACCCTGGCGCTTCAGAAGAGGGTACATCAGCATGTCATCTGCAAATCTCAACTGATTTTATTTTAAATGCACAGAGTTTGAGTTAAACTGATGAATGTAAAAGCTTCCCTCTCCTTCAAGTCCCCCCGGCAAATCCCAAACCTTAAAAACCCTCTTCATACAATACTACTAAAAATTCAAAGCACAGATGCTGATCTGCAACAGAAAATCTTTTGTCTGTTAGTGCAGATAATTCTTCTTAACTGGTATCTACCTGTGATTCAATTAAGCAGTACTTCTCTTCATATAATAGCCACTGTTTAACTGCACAGAGATTAAAAAAAGAAAAGTTAGACAGATGTCATGCTAAAAATTACTTATTTTGTTTTAGATACGAAAACATCTATCAAATGATCTAGCAAAATTCTGGTGGAGCAGTTCCTACAGTTCTAATGATTGTCTTTGAAAGAAATGCTCTGGAAAATTATGTTGATTGTGCCAAAATTTAATTTCAAAAGAAAAAAAAATTGCCTTGTTTGATAACTTCTGCATGGGCTATTTAAGTTGTGCCTTTACAATGTGACTTTCCTTCATTTCTGTTCCTTAATGTGAAATATTGCAGGGTGTAAAAATGGAAGTAAAAAGGTAAAACATATCTGAATGAAATCAGACTCTTTAATGGATTTAGTATTATTTTTTTCTCACTATAAGCTTTCGTGAACAGTTTCAATATCTGGATTTTTCATTCCAAGTCACATTGAAATCTTTAACTCCCTACTGCAATGGACAGTTCTGCCCTCCACATCCTTCTGTGAGGTATGCACATTGGCAAATTTCTTGTACTTAAAATAAAGAAATGTTTTAGAAAACACAACTGGGAATTTTGCAAGCTTCTGAAAGTTGTTTATTCTGCTAGTGCTGCAGCAGAGCTCTGTAATCAGAACATATTTAGCCTGGTTAGAGCAGCGAGTTGCAAGTACTTGTGGATTATATCTGTGCTGGGGAATTTCTATCTGAAGTGGACAGAACTATTGAAATTCAGCTTAGTGGAATCTCTTTTCAAAAGTGCAATTTCTAAAGCACTATAGAAGTAAGCTGTAAAAGTGCAAAGGTAGGGCATGGATTGAATATTCTGGAAGAAAGCAACAGCTAAATATGAAACTATGAATCATCATCTCTAATATCATTTATTCTGGGTACAGGGCACCGTTGGACAGAGAGCAGAGATATAATAGACACTGACTAAAGAGGGCATGAAGTCATCCATAAAGCAAAGTCTGATGTGTTCCTCACGTGCAGACCACTCCATGTTGTATACAAAAGCAAGTATCTAAATAACACACACTTTGGATCCTTGGCATTATGATGGTGGTACCCATCCTGTCCCACTGTCCTCTGGTGAACGTTGTGGGGGATAATACTGCTGTCAAGGCTGAGGAGAAGACTGCCTGGTGTCAAGTTTGCTGGCACTCCCAAAAAGGGTAGATGATCAGCTACGTGGCAATAGGACCAGCCTGATTCACAGGGCAAGAAGACAAGTCAGGCGAGAAACCCAACCCCAGCCAGGAAGTAAATAGATCTCAGGTTGTAACTCAGAATCTTAATCAGTTTCTAAACAGTTCCTCTGGCAAGAGATCAGCCGCTGTGTGAAGAGGAGTTGGGTGCAGAGAAGCCTTTCAGGAAGAAGTAGGCAGAAAGAGAGGAAATAAAGACACAACGATGTTATCCACCACACAAACTTCCCTATAAAGAGGAGTCAGCATAGAAAAGAGGATACAGAATTTTATCAAAGGCTTTTGCTCCTGCATTCTGGTCCCTTCAACAACAAAATAAAGAGACAGAAAGATTGTTTCAGATATCTAAGAGTAAAAGATGGCACATTCTTCAAAATATATCTTAAAAAATGATAGTGTAGATATAAAGTGAGTAAAAGAAAGGTGAAAAATAAAGAATGAAAAAGGAATTTTCTTTACTGTTTTCCCAGACAATCAAAATTCTTAAAAAAAGAAATAAAGGCCATAACAATAGAACTGATGAGTTCTTCATAAAAATATGTATAATGTCTTATTAATACATCACACTTACTGCTACAGGAAATTATGACCTAAATATGTTTAAAATGGCAAATAAGTGTACTTTTGAATTTAAAAAAACAACTGCCAGGGTGCTAATATGGTTAGAAATATAAATCCTACATGAGATTGGAAAAACAATTCTTCACATGGCAATTTACTGTGTTTGTAAGGTATCCCTTCACCTGCAGAAGATATTTGAGCATTATTTGAAAAAACACAGGCACTGAACGTGAATTAAAACTCTGTTTTCTATGCTGCCACTGTAGCTTTCAAAAAAAAAAAAATAGTTGACAGCAGATAGCATAGACATCCACTTGGAAAAAGCTTGAACTTCATACATCAAATCACTACCCAAAGAAATCATATGTGATTGGACAACCTTCTCCTCTTTCAACCAGTAAAACCTCTAAATATTTGAATGAGCTCCATTTCTCTTAAATTCTTTTCTCCCTTGACACCTGGAATGGTTATGTGGTATAGTTATCCTTAAACCTTACAGGTTTTGTGTCTTTAAACCTTAGAGGAGTACAACAGTGTTCAATCTGCTGTATCTGAAGTTTATCTACGAGTTCATTTGCTACCCAGAAAATATTTGCTTCTCACTAATTTCTCAAGTGTAGCTTATATAACTGCATTATATTGTTGTAAACTCAGGAATAAAACATCCTGTTGTAACTTCAATTAGATCAAAACTATTTCTGGCTTGTTTATGAGAGTGATGGGACGGAATGCTGGTGTTCTTTGAACTCTCTTCCTACCTATTTAAAATATGTTTTAGAATATATTGCTTCATTACTATATATCCATCTGTCTTCTACATTTTTGAAATTTAAGACTGTGTAACAAAAGCAGTTGCTTAATTTCTGTTTTTCTTTCCTTGGAGACTGTAGGGGAAATTGTTTGATTTGCTGATAGGCTTTTTGTTTGTTTGTTTAATTTGGTAAGAAAGTTTATGCATGTGCTTGTTCATTATGTATTAAGGAGGATTATTAAGGATTATTTCTGGAGATGCAACTTCTGAGTCTAACTTTTGCCCTTTCTTATCTCTTGTGAGAGCTGATTCCATAATCAAGGCTGAGTCTGTGAAGTGGGCAACTTTTTTATTTGGCTCTTAAGCATCCCTCCTGTTAGTCAACAATCACACTGAACTGCTGCCATGAAAGGTCACAGAATGAAAGCTGATCTCTGGGATATCATGGATCAAACCCGCAGAGGGATCTGAGCATCAGGCCAGGGACCTTGAACCAGACACTGCCATCAGTACGAAGCCAATACGAACGGCAGAGATCCTGAAATAGCACTGGCTGCTAAGCAAACTGGTTGGCAGAAATTTTCGGTGGGGCATATCTGTATACACACACCCCCTGTTATACACTTACTAGATGGTGCTTTTTCAGAATGTGTATTTTCATCCTTAGATCTTATGAGCAGCAATAATACTGTCTTATATTTTTCTTCCTCTTTAATTTTCTTAGCAAGTAAGTGCTGATCTAGCCGATACACATAAGCACCAAAGCTATCCAATTTTCATTAACATGAACATTCTCAGCTGCTAACAATGCTATCATTTTAACAGCTCTTTCACTGAAAAATTCACTTTTTTTTTTTTTTTCCAGTGGATTGTACCCACATGATTCTTCAGCGAATCAATCAAAACTCCTTTTCCTAGTGCATACCAATCAATCAGTTTCTCATGCCTGACATTTCTTGTTACGTACTAAAGGAGCACAAAGCACCCATTTGGATTTCCTTAAAAACATGTTTACCTTCCATTTAACACAGAGAGATAGCCAAGTACTTTAGAGGACAAATACACACACATTCATGTTACTAGCTTCTATAAACTGTCCCTCTTCTATTATCTGATTTCTGGTATCAAGCCTGCCTTTAAAAGAACCACCTACTCTACCTTGAAATACATAGTGCTGGCTGGAAAAATTAAACTTTACAGAGCTATCACATTTTCTATACCTTACAATAACAGTACAGTTACTTAGAGAAAGATTTCCCCAGACTGTAGTCATTTACTATCAGATGCAAGCTGTACCTCTGAAGGGTAATGTAGAAGGGACAATTTTCAAACAATTACCTTATCTTCTTTTTGCATCATTGAAAGTAAAAAGAATGTCTTCTGCTTTGCAAGGGTGCCTGACGCCCAGAGGAAGATGATGGAGAAATGGGGTGATGAAACCTCTACCAGCCCTCCTCCTCCCTATTTGGGTTTGGCTGGTGAATTGAAGTGAATGGGACAACTTTTGGTTCCGACGAACTTATTCTGGGCTCTGCTCTGACTTTGTTCATTAAGGAGCGTTAAATTGTTCAGTTTTCCAGAATTAAATGATTTATTGCTAATTTTAATGGCCTATATACAGTTAAGGCCTCTTATTTTCTGGTTAGAATATTTGAGTGGCAAATAAATTGTAAGATTTAGCACTTCTCTATAACTTGTTATGCAGTCTTCTGCTTGTGAAAGTAGTAGCAGGTACACACCATTTGAAAAACTATGGATCTCCAACTTTAGCTCTGGTTGTGTTCTTAGAATGCACAAAGCATTACTCCACAAATGATAAAGAATAAAATGTCCCCAGTGCATATGTTCTTAACTCAAATATACTGTAATTTGGAGACAAATTTGAGAAATTATTTTGTTCTTTGAATGGGTATGAATTGCTTAATGGACCTCAATTTTTTCTTTGTTGTGAATTTTCTGTTACTTGTTGCTTGAGGGAGTTAATAGATAAGGCTGAGAAAAATATGGATGCTGAGCTTAAAGAAAATGTTTGGCAACTATCACATATTGAAGTAATTGCCTTTTACTTTTTTTCTGCACTTCTTTTAGATTTAGAAAGCATATCTAGTGTCTGTGAGAAGTCCTGGATTGACAGTCACTGTCAGTAGCGCAGGCAGAAGAAGTGAAAGTTTTCTTTTCTACATCACTTTTTTGGATGGGTTTTAACCTTTCTTAAGATGAGATACCTCGAAGCTGCAAACAGAAGAGCATCCTGTACATCCATTCAATACTTAAGTCTTCTCTGTAAGGTGACAGTAACTTTACCGGTTATTTTGAAAAAGGCATTGACAATCACATTTCACGTTGGCTACAGAGCATCCACTAGTAAAGAGCCATGACTTTTACTTGACTAAATAACATAGCTGTGCTTTAATCTGAAGTTTAAATGTGCCTTTACTGAATATACTGACTGGTCCAAAAGTAATGTTTCACACCATTGAAACGGATAATTTTTTAATTTAAATCTTATCACTTCTGATTCTCAGAGTTAACTGATGAATGTACAATACAATGCATTTATTGGTGAGAGTTAAAGTATCATTAAATTGTTCTGATGTTTTCTCTGATATTGGAAAGACTTGTCCATTAATAGGAGAAAGCTGCGGCACTCTAAGTGCTTTTCCACATTGTACTTGCTATGAAAAAGCCAACTGGAGTTTGGACAATTCAAAGAAGACCTCACAACTTTTGCACTATCATTCTCATATTACAAGTGCAGGACTTGTGATGGCTGGGGAGGGGGTGGCGGTTTGTGGGGGGCTGCAGTGGCTGGGGGTCTAGATGGTTGCAGACGTTATAGTGTATGTGAGTACGGCATTCTTTTCCTGGAATTAGATACACTGATATTTGTCATGATTGGAGTGAAAAAAAATAAAGAAATATTCAATATGGTGCTTATCATTTTTATGTTCTATTATGTAGGAGTGGTTAAAGTGCATAAAGCAGAAATGGACTAGGATGTGTCTTTTAAATCCTGACTGGAGTGCCGTATATTCTTCAAACTTCCTGATAATGAAGTTACCAGTGAAAGTAAGAACTTCTCAGTAAGCTTTTAACATCCTGAGTTTTCCAGTATAGTTTAGCCTCCTAAGAAATAATAGTATTATTCAACCTTTCTTAACCAGCTGTGTTTACTTTGAAATAAGGGAAGCCTGGTCCCCATAGCCAAAGATCAGTATGGCAAATGTGGAGGTGTTCAAGACTGATGAAAAAAGTTCTGAAAAATACCTGCTGTTCTGTTGAGAATGCTAAGCAGTGAATGCAGGAAAGGCAACTGTGAAGTTTGCCTAAATCTGTGCAAGTTTTTAATGAATTTATCTCACAAGATATTGTTAGAATACTCAAATACCACCGAAATAGATACTGACTTGTCTTCACACAGTGTGAGAAAAACTGAAGACATTATAATGATTCCTTAAAATTAATGATGTTTTACAATGACATTCAAGCTACTTTACCCCTTCTCAGCAAAATACTTACCATCTTATCAAGGAGGAGACTGGACCTGCCATTAGTGCCAAAAATATTGCACAGGGCAGAAGGACAGGGAAACACTGCCTGTTGAATGTTATCTTTCTATGTGTTCTGCTTATTTCAAGATTATTGATGATTTTCATTCCACAGAACAGCAGTACATGTTGCATGGCCTTGCATCATGGATAATTTTAAAATTTGAAGTTAGATGCTGCACTGAAATACACTGAGAGGGTTTTTCTGACTTCGACAGATAGTCCTATATTAAAAATAATGACTTCCTAAGAAACTTTTACAAGTCGCCCATTTTATTCTTGTGACCACGAAAATTTTCACAACAACGTTTTAATGGATGCTGTGTTGAGTTGGGCTTCTCTGAAAACTGACATGATGCTGCCCAGGGCAGTGTTAGAGTCCCCATCCCGAGAGGTGTTCAAAAAATGTGTAGATGTGGCACTTCAGGACATGGTTTAGCAGGCATGATGGTGTTGGGTTGACGGTTAGCCTTGGTGACCTTAGAGATCTTTTCCAATCATAGTGATTCTATGATTCTGCAGGCAATATTTTAATTTGATCAGGTCCCTGCTGATTTACACGGGATGTAGTCTGACCCATCTAGGGTTTAAAATGAATTAGCAACCTGTATTACAAAGCAACACAAAGCTACCTGTGATAGTCATGTGTAAAGACAGTTTGGTAAAACCAGACCAGAATCAGTCTGCTTTGAATTAATGCCAGCCATAGCTGGACACTGAACACTGAGGGCATAACATTACTGGACTGCACTGTACAGGAGAGATACACTAATACAAGCATGAAACAACAAAGGTGCTTTGCTCTGATTCATCCTCTCAAGGCTCTACTCAACAGTCAGAGAGCTTGGACCACATAGAGGACAGGATATCCCCTATAATGTGTTTTAAAGTGGAGCACGGGAGGCACCAGTCTTTCACTAAACTGTAGCCACTGTAGGCCTTTCTCAGGGTGCTGGGCATCCTGAAGGCTGGACAAGCTTTTTCTGCTTGCAGGAGGTTTAGAAGATTGTGGAAGCTCCTCCAGAGCTTTGCAGATATAAGATGCTGATCACGCTGCCCGTCTGTACTACAAGACCTTACTGGCCTTAGGACTAATTCTCATGAAGGCTTCAAGGCTACCGTTTTGCAGGCTTTTCTAATGTGTTTTCTGTCCATATTTTCAGAAGCAATAGTCAGTAGTGGGCACTTTGGTTTTGCATCACAGAATTGAAACACTTTGAATCTGTTTTTCAAAGCTCACAACGTCCGCAAACAGGCCTAAGAAGGGACAAATTGGGTGTTCAAAATCCACTAGTGGGGATTTTGCCCTCAGTCTAAGAACATTTTGGAGAAAATCTTGCCAAGACACTTAGTTCCTGTATTATTTCTTCCATCAGAAGAACATTTCAGAGCAATACAGTACCACCAGTGTTAACTGGTTAACCACCCTCTTTGTGATTTGTTTCCACTTGCCCACTTAGAAAAACTGAAGACAGACAACTTGAATTAGAAGACCCACCAGAAATCATGGAAAAGATTACGAAATGATAACTCCTAACAGTGTTACATCTACTTGCTACCTCCATCAACTTGTAATTATGTTTTATCTAATATAAATTCAAAAAATTAAAACCAAACTGCTAAAACTTCTGCTACAATTTAGCACTGAAACCATCTGTTAGCTCTCATTTTTCTGCCTGATTGTCCCCCAAACACATACAGCATTTTGCATGTGTGTGTCCGTCTAGCCTGTCTTCCATGAAGAGTATAGAGTTGAAATCTTGGCTCCACTGAAGCCCAGTTCTGTGCCATCCTGACTCTGGGACCAAGAACCTTTGACAAGAACGGCAAGAACACTTTCGATAGGAATGAATTAAAAGAAGAGTAAGAAGAAAGATGGAATAACAATGACAGCTTTTCAAAGCAAGGTTTGCTTGACAGTCCTTTATAGTACGTGAATTATTTTTCTTCATTTTCTTTCTAAGAGTTTTGTGGAAATACCAGTAAGATGCTGCAGAAAATGTTAGAATACAGCCGAGAAGTAAAGTTGTCCTCCCGACTGTGCTCATTCACGTGCAAATTAGGAAATCTAAAAGAGCAGAAAGTTTATATGATAAGAGACAATCAAGCCTGTTATCTTCTATAGTATCATGCCAGATTAATATGATTTTCTTGAATTGCTCACTAAACTGTGAGGGTCACAGTTGCTGATCCTATTCAATCCTGATCATTACACAAATAAGACCAGAAATGAAGAACACTGCTGGCTTCTAAACTTGGGGAGGGGATGACTTTAGTCTTCTGTGTCTTTGTAAATGTGCATGGGAAAACTAATATTTTCAATTAATTGATAGAAGGTGACTTCAATGAACTCTTTGCACCATTTACTGCCTTGATGTTCCTCTAAGTGCCTTTTGGTCATTCCACTATGTGATTTGTGCATGTTGCTGCTGAGATTCTTCATTTTGATACTGTTAATACACTGAAAATGACTCCAAAAAGTGTCATAAGGAGAAAAATTCATGTCTATGGAGTCCATTCTGAACTCAGCATAAGTGAAAAAACAGTAACTTGAAATAAACAGAATTGCACAAGAAACACATCCATAAGATACGGGTGAATCTTAAGGTCAATTTATGTTGAAATTAGAATTGAATAACCATTAAGATCACTTACAGAAGACATCTGGGCACTGAAACTGGATTGCATGAGAAAATTGTTCTCCTTTTCTTGGACTCAGCATTAATAGAGTTGCAGATCCTAAATGACTTCTGAAGATTGCCTTTTGTACTGCAAAGAAATCGTTGGGCAAATATGGTTTACTACTTAACATTAGAGCTGTTACACTTTCCATTATGGTTTTGTGCTAATCTACAAGGAGTTTACAATGTGCATGGAAGTCACAGCAGATTGAGCCCCTTGGTGCCCCATGGTCTGTTCTTCTATTGCTGTACTCCATGCAGGCTGGCACCAAGAACAAATGCAGCTTCTGCGATTGAAAGGGAAGTATATATATGTAGGTGGAAATATATATGTGTGCAGGTCATATATGCATCTTAAATTTAATAGGAAATAAACATCCCACAATGCTGGTCAATCTGTTTGTAAAAGGAGATTTTTACTATGCAGAATGCTATCTGAGGGTGACCCAAACTGACATCCCGAAACAGATAATCAGTCTGTACATACATCCTCTAAAACTACTAAAAAGCATGCAAAAAAATCATTTTCTAAAAGGAAGCCAAGGGATGAGAGAACAGGGACCTTACCTTACCTTTCAGGTGTGGAGATTTGTTCATATCCTTGTCAGTGAAACAAAATTCACATGGACTGGTTTTGTTCACTATGTCTGTTCTTATGGAAGAGACATCAGCTGAAATCACCAGATTAAAAAAAAACCAACAAAACAAAAAAAAAACTAAGATGCTTAAAGTGTAAAAGAAAATCCTGGCATTCAGCAAGATCTGAACTGCTCTTTAAAATTGTTGTTATTCAATATAATGAAGTATTTTATCAGGATCTACATAAACAGAACCTGATGGATACTGCTTGTCAGACTGAATTATTAAATTTTCAGCAGAAGGAAGAAAAAGAAACCGATGGATATTTCCACCTTTTCTGCTTGTGATCAAAACCAGTATGTTTTGTGTATTTAAAATTAACATTACAAGAAAAGCAGTTCAGCTGTACAGACTAGTCTGTTGGTACATGACTGGAAAAAAAAATCCCATTTAAAATGACACTTTAGTGTTGAATTACAGCCATTTCAGTGTGACTACTATGCAATCTTACTCTGTTTATCAGTGTAAAATGTTTTTCTAGCTTATCAAAAATCATATTTTCCGTTTTCTGCTTCATTTATCAACAGAAATACCAGATAAGCCAAACTGAAAACAAAATCTGTGTCCACTGGCTGAACGTTAGAAAAAGGTGCTTTCTTTTTATAGGAAGAAATCACCTCCATATAGCCCTATTGTCCTTGATTTACAGTTTATGCATTATCCATGTAAGCAACCACTTGTAAAAAATAAGGAACCTCCACAGGAGTCTGTATTAAGCCAAAATATCCTATGAGGAAGTGTATTACAACCCATATCAGCATTAAATATTATGATCCACATGTTCAACAGCTGGTGGTTTTGGAATGACAGGAACATTGCAAACCAACCAACGATAGGAGTAATGTTCCAATGTGATTTTTGTCAATCGGTACATCATCATGTCTGAAACTTTGTATTAATCTCCTTAAGTTTTTTGCAGAACAACAGCATACACATACAATCACTTTTGTCTGTACCAACATGCAGCAATAATACGTTAAACTCCTATTCATCCAGAGAGAGCCAGAGTCAATAAAAAGTCCTCATTTCGGCAGAAGCAGGAGCGGAAACAAAAGGACTTAATGAAATGATCTGTTTACAAAATGCTAAGTGAGGGTTCTCTCAGAAAACTGCATGAAATCCAATTCTCTTTTTTTAATGTGGTTTGGAAAGCTGTCTCCTGAAGCTCTGTCTTGTTTTAGCAAATGCAGTGACACGAGTTTTCAAAAAAGAAATCAAAGAAAAAACCTGAAGAAAAAAATATTTTAATTTTTACCTCCCCCCCCCGAATTTGCTATGGCTCTCTAAATAGCCCAGAAGAGATAAATCAGAGCCTGAACTGTAACCTTACACTTATATACTTGTTAAATGACTTTTTTACAGTCTGTTATTGCTAGAAATTGGATTGCTTTTAAACTAATGTTGTCTGGCGGGCAAAAGTGAGTGAAACCGCAAAGCCTGGAGGAACACTAATTACTTGTTTTAATTAGCAGCAACTTTCACTAGAGTATAATGTCCCTACAGGCCACTTTTTGGTAGGTGTGTGGGGAAAAAAAAAAAACCAAAAGATGTAGAAACAAACCAGTAATCTCTTATTTGCCCCTAAACGAGAGCTGTGCTCCTACTCCAACACAGGGTTTGGGGTTAGATGCTGGCCCCGGGGGGAGCGGGGCCTACAACCCAGACCTTGAGCAATCAGCCGCACAATGTGGCCTCTTATTTCATACTGCTACCTCATAAAAGTGCTCCTTTTGTTACATTTTCCCCCCTTTTAAAGGGCCTTAATCCCTTTCTTTTCAGGCCTGCGGTGAATTCCTCAGGGACATCCCACTCACCACGAGGACTGCAATGGCCCACTCGGGAAGTGTCAGCGAAGATTTCAGCCTTTATTTTATTTTTTTTTCCTGTTTTCCCCGCCGTCACTCTCCGGAGTACATTAAATCACACTTTTCATTCCCCTCTACATAGGGGGAAGCCCCTTAACGATGACAGAGAGAGAGAGAAATTCCTTCACTCCCCTCCTACGACACCATTTTGCTGCCGAACGGCATCTGCCCTGCCTGGAAATCAAACATGGCTTCCAGCAGGTGGACAGTGCTGAAGGTCATGGGCCGAGAAACGGGGAGGCTACGGGGAGCTCGGCTTCCAACAGCAAATTAAGTCTTCTGTGAAGCCTTTTTCATTTAACGGGGACTGGATTTATGGTCGCTTTTAGGGCCCGAAAGGGCTTGAATACAGATGTTCCTCATTGAGATTACATGGGCTCATGTGGCTGCATGGCTGACCCAGATTATTATTATTGTTGTTAATAGCAAGTGACGTAAATATCAAGGCGGAAGAAAAGAAAGGGCACCTTTGTTCTGATTATTGCTTTAAAAAGGGCTAGGAAAAATACTAATATCTTAGTTAAATATTGTCTGGAGTCGTAAGAATATGCTATAGCCCATTGCAAATGTAAATGCATGCTGGATAAGTAGAAGCCAATATAATGATCCTTTTCATTTGATTAATTTGCAAAAAGAATTTGGCTTTTAAGAAGAAAAAACAGGACGTCCTCATCACCTGTTTGCATTGCTTTCCATCGAGGTTCTGAAAAGAGTATCACATCTTCAGAGCATGAATTTGGGTTTTACTAAATTGTAGAGCTATGCCAACTTTTGTCCTGTGTCAAAGAGACCATCGAAATCTGGACTTTTTTATCTATAGTTTATAGATGTTTGTTAACACAAATGCAGAAATGTTCCATGCAGCATAAGGATAAATTTTTCTCAATTAAATTTTAATATTTGTGTGCCAGCCCTTCTTAACTGAAATTTGAGAAGGGCAGTGTAGAGAAATCATCTCCAATGGAGAACATATTTTGTGTGTATATACATATACACGTATAAGTACACATCCAGGCGTGCTTTCGGGACGTGATAAACATCAGTCTATAGTGTCAAATTTGTTGACATGCATCATGACATGTATCTGTCGGAGGAGCAGAGAGAGCACAGGAAGACTCTGTTTCCACTAATGCAGGTTACAGATGCTGGAGTGACAGCTGCCACCTTCTGATCAAAGTATTTGTATTTTGGTCTTAATTAATCTGATGCAGCGATACAGCAATAAAAGGTGGTTTTAACTATTGCATTTTGTTTGTTTTGGATGTTGCCTTACAAAGTCGGAAACCTGTACTTTAACATCTTTATATGAAAATGTTTTCCAGCATTATGCTTTTGTTACGTTTCGTCATATATATGCGGGATTGCCACATTTCATAATTTATTCTAAAATTCACTTTGTTTTGTGTTTCAGACATGAAAGTAAATAACTGCTTTTGTAAAACAAAACAAAAAAAACCTCCATGCCCAGAAGCAAAAAACCCCACAAGCTAGGGGAGGAAAAAAAATCAGAAGGGCAAAACACAGAAAGCACTGGGAAATTCTGGACAGTATCACACAATGGATCCTTATTTGTAGCGTCTTTGCCAAGAAAGGAAAAGTGTCATCCCTCGATAAATAACCTTTTTACCATCCAGGGGGAAAAAAGGAGAGCTACAAGTAGAAAGATATCCACTGAGCAAATTTTTAAGCATCTCTCCTGTCGTCGTGCATCTGCACGGCCAGCCTGCGTCCTCAGCGAGGAATGAGAGGCAGTTGGGGATAATAAGAAAACCAGAATTACAAGCGCTGGGGTAAAAAAAAAAAGAAATTAAAAAAATCAGACTTCTGTGCACCCACCCTCTGCATGGAGGACTGGGGCCGGGACGGTTTTCGGCTGCGTTTTGCCGTGTCTTTTTTTTTTGCCACGGTAGTGATGTGCTGGATTTCATTTTCCCTTTCTCTGCCTCCCTGTGCCGGCTCCAGCGAGCTGGTTGCCTGGAAGAGCGAGACGGAGGGAAGGAGAGATTTGAATGAAAAAAAGTAAACACGACCAACAAAGACTATAATTGAAAGGGGCTTTGTGAACAAGGGGTGTTGTCGGAGAGCAGAATGGGCGAGGGTGGGGCTGCCTGGGGCTCTTTGTCTCGGCGCACACTGGAGCTGCCTGTAGTGCTGCATTGTACCAGGCAGGAATTTACCATCTCACAGGCAGCCTAATAGCTACCTCCACAAACAAATCGAACTATAAACCTTAAATATTTATAGCTATTTGTGGCTCCGCTTTAATAATTAGCGGCCACCTCCACTTTCGGGGCCTAGGTTTTTTTCTTTCTTTTTTTTTTTTTTTTTAACATTTTATATATATATATATATTTATTTTTTTTTTATGGACTGTACTAATTGCTTGTTAGGCTGCGGAACGCCACTTCTGAAGCTGTTCTGTGGATGCTCTGCCACCCAGAAATGACTGAGGAAAAATAGCTCTATAATAGTTATTTGTAGTCCTTACAGCCCATCAATGACTTAGAACCACAGTTTCAGATTCCATACTTGGACAATTAAAAATATTTCCTTTTTTTTTTTGGTATGTATTTCCCGCAAAATTTTTTTTATCGTAAATTTACTGCCATTTGATGTACGTAGAATGGAAACATGGAAAATACTAATGGAAAACAGGAGAAAAGTGAGGCTTACAGTGTGGGTAATTGCTGCTAACTACTTGGCTGTGTTTGAAGTGGTTTGTGCAAAGAAGTGCAACTGAACATGGTGCATAGTGTGCAACTATCCTGTCACTAAAAGACACTAAAAGAGGCTTGGGAATAATATCAGGAAGAACTTTCATTGCATTGTTTTTAATCTAATCCATATACCTACAGGATCTAACAGAGATTTCAATATAGCACAAACCTATAAATTCTCGTTGATTGCACAACCTTAAGCTGCTTCTTGAATTGTTTTTATAAATTTCTTTATATTTTTAAACTATTGCACACATATCAATACAAATAATTAAGCCAATGAAAACTTACAATATAATAGATAAAACAAAACATACACAAAAAAACTCTCTCGGAATAACCTTGCTTTACTTTTTAAAACTGTTTACTGACTGGCTCACCTGTCACAATGCTTTTCTGTTTGCCCGGTGTCAAAGTATAGTTTCAATTCTCCACTTTCTTATTACTATGGTGAAGGCAATAACAGTATTTTTGTTAACACACATTCTTTTTTACCATAATGCCTTTATAACTCTGGGGTAAATCTCATAGCTCCAAATCAGTCCTTAAGAAAACAGGAGATTGGTTAAAAGGACGCAGGGAAGTTCTTAGTTCTTGAAAGACTTTGCTCTTGGACATTTCTTTTTGTTTGTACCTTTTCTAAGGGTCTAATCTAATACTTGTTGTAGGAAGTGGAAAGATCCCAAGTGGCTTCATTGGGATTTGAATAAGTCAACAAATCTTCTCCCTCCTCTCTGTACAGCAGCTACACCTCAAGAGAAGTCGTGGTAACTACTCTGTGAGATCAGAGCACAGCTCTGTTGCTGTTGTAAGGAAATATGCTCACTTGTGGAACATACAGAGAGGTGGATTTGCTGCATAAACAGCAGGTTCAACACTTTCTCCTCTGTGATGCGGTGTGCTCAAATGGTCATATTTTTGAAGGGTCAGTGTGTGAAGCATCCTACAAACTGTAGTAACTGCTGGGTATGTGTGAAAAGACATTTTTAACCTGAAAGACGAAAGTCCTTTGTCTCATAATTTTCATAGAAAAGTCTTAGTAACCACATCCTGCACTTCTAGGCAAACACATCTACATCCAGTAAGGTCCTTATTCCATCTGAGACAGTTGTCAGGAAAATAAAATGATCACTTGGTCTCATTCCACAGTGGTAGCAATGGTGTACTTAAATGTTGCTCACTTACTACCTATCAATGCTGGAAACATTCAGAACATTTCTTATTTCTAAGTTTTTGCTGAGCTTCTCTTCCCTTAGGAAACTCAAGAGCATTTTTTAGCTGTCGGTGCAATATAAGGCACTGAAATAATGTGTTTTAAGATTTTCCCTCTTTTTCAAAATTACTAAAACGGAACTACAAGAAAGACAAAAGCCAACGAAATGAAGATATTGCATGCATTCCTATCAGTTATGAGACGTTGATAAGGGCCATCTGTTTGCCCGGTGTCAAAGTATAGTTTTGATTCTCCACTTTCTTATTACTATGGTGAAGGCAATAACAGTATTTTTGTTAACACACATTCTTTGTAAATATTACACATCTGTGTAAAAACACAGGTGTGGTTTCATTAGTTACCTTTTGGAAAATAATATCAAGGAATATTCTGTTCTATATGGAAGAGTAACAGAAAAGAGAAGCATACAAAATTTCTTTCGTAAAGTACGTTCATGTTAAGCCAAATTTATGTAAAGCTATAGACAAAGAGTTTACTGTGTGAAAGTCATAGCTTTTGCTATGCCTGAAATTAGAGAACATGTTGATAATGGCCCATCTTGTACTTAGAATCTGCGAAGGCCTAGTACAGCTTTTAAAGTCCTTGAACTGCTTCTTATCACCTGCTGTGTGAATTTGAGAATTTTCCCAAGTATTGCTTATATTTCCGCTAACAACAGTAAAATAATCATTCTTAATGTGAAGGTTTGTACCATAAGTGGTGTCTTTCTCTTACCTACTGAAGTTTCTTTCCTGCTGCTATCAAGACCCGAAAAATCCAGAGACCAGCAACAGCTAAACTATTTGAGAGGCAGCTGGATCCAATACTTATCAATCATTGGGACAGGCTTTAATTATAAATTGTTTAAATAAAGTTAGTTGCTGATCAAATCTGTCATAATGACTGATAGGAATTGTAGTCCACTCACTCACAGACAGCTATTGGGGTCATTAGGACTCTGGAGGCTACTACCTTGCAGGAGCATAAAATAGAATTCAGGTTGTGAAAGGTAATATCCTTCAGATTTGCATCTCTCTAATCTGGAGCCTTTGAGAATTAAAAATTTCTTGTTTCATTTACCATGACCCTGGAGAAATGATGGCCTCACAAGCCTCACGTGACCTTCAGGCAGTAGGAGTCTCCTACATATTTGACTTCTCATTTTGGAAGGTGGAACAAGAAGATATAACTAACTGCAAGGTTCACAAGCTGATAGCTGCGGCTCACTATACAAAACCAGGAAATGCTGAGGGTGCCAAGAACCACAGGTTCCACCATTTGAAAGCTAACCACTGAGAAAACCCTCACCAGTGAGAACAAGCATGAACCACGCACAATGAACATATTTTGGGGGACATGAGGTTCTGAGCTTAGAGGATGAAGAAACCTCTTCCATGGCAGATAATTATTTGATAACTCTTACCATTGCAAAGAGAAGACAAATTAACCCACTAGCAGTGAAACTAATTAAACATGGTTGCTTTGGGAGTTTGGTAGGTTCTTCTGTGAGGAAAGGCTGAGAGAGCTGGGGCTGTTCAGCCTGGAGAAGACACAGCTCTGGGGACAACATATAGCAGCCTTCCAGTACTTAAAGGGGGCCTACAGGAAAGCTGTAGAGGGACTTTTCACAAGGGCATGGAGTGATAGGACAAGGGCTCATGGCTTTAAATGAAAGAGGGGAGATTTAGATTAGATATAAGGAAGAAATTCATAACAATGAGGGTGGTGAGGCCCTGGCCCAGGAAACCCCAGTGGCTGTCCTCTACTTGGCAGCATTCAAGGCCAGGTTGGATGGGGCTCTGTGCAACCTGGTCTGGTGGAAGGGGTCCCTGCTCAACCAATAAGGTTGATCCATAAGGTCCCTTCCAACCCAAATGGTTCTATGATTCTGTTCTATGACTCTATGAGTCTACCACAGTAACTAACACTGCACCCCTCCTCTTCCCATAGTGAGATGACTACTTTAGGAGTTCATTCTCACGTACCTACCAGCTTGGCAACAAGCACATCAAGGTGGGTTTTGAGCAATGGGAGCACTGATCCTGCACTGGCATATTGTCTGGGAAGCCGCAGCTTGACAGCACTGCTAACTGATAATATCATACTATGGGAATAATTTGTGTTTGTCTTCTGTATCCAGTTACTAATTTTCAGCAAACCTGCAGGAACTGAGTTATTTTTTAATCTTTTGTGAATGTGTGAAATTTCTCTGAAACCTATTGAAACTGTCCAACTGGTCAAAAATTACTAAAGGGCAACTAACAGGCAGACAGATGGACGACACAGCCTTATTTCCCTGGAAACCAGGCAGTGTCTTCAAATCCCAGCTACTGTTGCTGTAGTTATTTCCTCTCATGTGTAAAATGTTTTTGTTGGTGACCTTCGCAAAGTTTGACTAAGTGGCTTGGATGAGACATAGCAAAACCAAGATTTTTCAGTCACAAGCAAGAAAAATTTTATTGTTCTGAATGGTTACCTGTTGAATGATGCTTCCAGCATATCTGCAGAAGGTAGCTTCTTCCTACTAAACACAGCAGAGCTTTTTTGACTTTATGAGTTACAACTATTTGGAACAAGAGGCTTGTCTTTTACCTTTTGCTCACCCACCTCCTTCACTTATGAGCAATATTAAACCCATTTGCCTGCCTGTCAGCTTGTCACACACAAGTTTACATCTCTACTCCTGCACTTCTCTGTATCTACAGCCCTGATGCACAAAATGCTTTCATAGAACTGATTTGTAAAAAAAGACCACCTTACTCTCTCCTCAAGATCAATATTTGTCACAAGGCTTATATGAGATCAGCCAACTACTCAGCCAGTTTTCTTGAAGGAACAGACAGCTCTTTCTTTTTTCTGTAAAACAATTCCCATGCAGATCTGAGTGTAGTGAACTGTGCATATTAAATTTCATCTTTTTTTCTGCTTCTTTGGGCTGCAGGCTTTTTGTGCCTGAGATTGCTCCTAACAGCTTCATCCTGCTCTTTAAAACTGTAAATACTGAGTACTGGCTGCCATAACGGGGTCAGTATCCTGTGTGAGGTTCTTAGGTCTGGTGGTATCATGGGAAACAAAATAGTATAGATTTCTTGTTTCTATTTAACTGGATATACTGTGTTGCCAGGAAAAGCCCATTTTATAGTTATCTGAAACCTCCATTTCCAGTATAATTTGAAAAGAATAACAGGGTAGAAAAGTAGCATGAAGATGAAAAAGAACTTCTTCCTAATTTAACTGAACACTGAAAAGTTTGTCTATGGCTGGTAATCCTGGACTATTACTGTAAATGAAACGGACTGCTCTACACGTATATTTTACTGCTGGAAGGAGTCCCACTGAACCCCGTGAGCAGTGGGAAGAGGATTTGGCTCAGGGGCTTTTGTGAGCTCTAGTTAAGAAGTGAGTGATAAAAAAGACAAGTTCATTTTAAGAGTGAACTTGAAAATATGCTACAGAGGTGTAACATTCACACGCTGGAGTAAATATCACAAAGCATCTTTTGCTTCTGAAACCTAACTGCTGTCATAATGACCATCTGCTGGCTGTAGGTTTCTAACATTCCCTGACCTATGACATTTATGACAAATTACGCACCAAAGTGCTAGAGACGGCTTGTTAAAATGAAGCCTGAGGCCCACAAGTTCTCAACCCCTTTTGTCTTTAAAAGCATGGGTTAAATGGGAACAAGAAGTAGTTTGGACAGAAAACAGACATGGCAATGGCTAAAAGGAAATGAAATCCTAATCCTCTAACCCTTTGACTTTTGCAGCTTGCTGCACAGCAATGTGCTTTCAACCATTAAACTACCTTAACCTTCTGAAGAGCCAAATCAGTTCAAATTGACTGAAAATTTGCACATCACCACACAAGCCTTGATTGATTCCTATCTAAAAATTGTGTGGAAGACAACCATTTAATGCAATATTTTTAACCAACAAAATATGTTTCACAGTCACCTCCAGTGCACAGTATAATTGGTGTCATATAAAAGCAATGTGAAGAAACACTTTTCAAAGTCACAAAGTTAGTCTAGCTGTAAAACACACTGGTGTCAGTTAGATTTAGACAGATCTCTAGAATTTCTTCAGGTTTAGCTAATATGTACAGGAATTTATAAAAATATTTTCCTTCTTTTTAACTCTTTCTTTGCTGAATTCACCAGCTCATCCTGTGGTGATGCTTCTGGGTTTTTAGCTTTAAGATGTCAGAAACTCAATTCTGGTTTCAGAATGTTAAATGCCTTTTGTATAAAATAGATTGTTTTATGGACATTACTTTAAAAATAATAGCCTATTTTAAAATGAAAAGGGTAAATTTTAATATTTTATTTAATCATTGTGAAGCCTGTCAAGTTCTAGCAAAAGGTACGAAATAATTATCATAGACTCAACAAAAAATAATCTACACACATTATATAGGTAACAGGAGTAGACTATGCATTAAAATGTCGAAAGAGTAAAGTAGCACATATGGATGATTTAAAACAAACACCTGTTGGACGTTCATAATAAAATTAATCTTTCTTTTTTTCTTTATCTAGAATCTTAACTGAATTAGCATAAGACAGCTCATTGAAAAAAAAGTCTGAAAATCAATAGTATTGCTAAGTTTCTGACAAACACATAAAAAAAGTCATGTCAGGCTAGAAGGACATCCAGGATTAGATATTTAAAATCTCCGTACATTTCCACATGCTTTTAAAGAGACCTTTTTTGTACTGTATCTCATGACCTTTATGTTAGGTAATGACCTGTGAAAACAAAGTAGGCATTACACGATAATGTTACATGACTACATGATGGTGTTTGGGCATACCACTGTAACATTTCAGTAGTGCAGGAAGGAATGCATACACCACCAGCTTCATCAGCAGAAACCCCCTGCTGTGTAACCTTGCTGCACAAAGTTAAAACCAGAGACTTAAATGTATAAAATTTAGCAGAAGTATGCATACAACTTAATAGGTCTTTTAATCCTTCCTCCCCACAGGCTTCTGTTACCTGTGCTTCTTTCCTCTTATCATCTTCAAGAAGGAGGTCTCATAGTTTTGTACCTCTGTGGTGTCTCTAGGAAACTGCAGGCTGCCGTGAGTGACTTTGTCTTAGAATGTTATCTAGCCCTTGGCTTCTCCTTTCACAAAGTAATGCTGTCCTAAGTGAATGAAGCACCAAAACGGCTACTGGCAGGAAGGAGGGTTTATTTTTAGTCACTTGCCCACCAGAGAATCAACTAGGACCGTCAACTGAGCTAGGAAGGAAAAAAGAAGAAAGGTCATGGAAGGAAAAGGTGCGTATAAAAGGAGAAAGGAGCATGATGGATACGTAAGACTCATAATTCAGGCAAGAGTTTAAGGAAGTATGAAAATCACTCTCTGCATTTTCAGATTAAAGGCTTTGTTTAAATTGGATATGCTTTTAATTTGTTTCTGTTAGAAAAATACCAGACATGATCTTCATCTCCATAAAACCCCAGTCACCTTAATTTTCTGCCACGTTGATTTACATGAAAGGAAATTCAGGAACATACAACTTAGCTAATGCCTGCTAAACTGTTATCTACAAAGATATATGGAGTCACTCACTGTAAATAAAGTAGCCTACATGTAGAATATCTCTGGGGTATTCTTATCTAACTTTGAAAATGTAAATGAGACAGTAAATTATTTTCCTGTCTGACACAGGTCTATAAACTTTTCTTCACATTTTCATTCCACATTGGCGTAAAAGGCAGGCTTTGCAAAGTTTGCTTGTTTCTTTCTCCTAGAAAAAAGAGGAAGGAAGCGAAGAGAAAAAGGAACTGAGATCAGGATAACAGACAGCTCAGTGATCTCAAGCATTCACATAGTGAACAGAAGATTTGGGTTTTGTTACTGTAGTGCCATTTTTCACATGCTAGTGCTCTGCTCCTTTGCTGGAATCATTTCTTATTTTGTGGCAGTCAGAAGACTTGACATAAGCACAAGCACAAGGAGAGAGAGATAAACCTTAATTCCATAATTGTTTATTTCTGTAAAATGGAACGGCTCCAACTGATGAGACTAAGACCCAGACCCACTTTGAACCACTCAGGTATGAGCCTCTAGCTGTCTCCCGTGCTGCCAAATGAATATGGTGACCACCAGTCAATAGTCCTGGTTTTGATCATAAAGCGCACTAGGAGGCTAAGAAATTTTTCATATTCCGCTTGCTGTGTTCTTACTTTCTCCTCCCTGTTACTCCTCAGAGGTTTGGTTTTGATGAACTGAGATTTTTTTAAATTAAACCCATAAGTCAGAAAAATCCCTGTCCATGCTTTGTCTTGACTAGAAAAAAATTATCATCTTTGGGTAATTCTGAGGTGGAGAGACTTCAAACACATTTAATTTTATTCTTAAATTCATCATAGAGCTTTTCACATGCTTAGGCAGAGAAACAAAACAGTACTGCACACCTAGAGAGGAAATGCCTTCGTAACTTTGCCACCCAAAAAGTGCAGGTATATCTTATTTGACTTCATATACTGAGCATGACAAGTCATGAAACTGCACCAGGAAGGGTACATCCAGACCCTGGACAGGGTAAACAGAAGTTTGCAACAAAAAGGCAGATAGAAAATCTCTGCTACGCCCACACTAGAGCCAATCCAGCCTGATTATGCTGCTGGGACTGCTAGTATTATTCCATGTCCAATAGCACATCATATCTGGCTTGATACAAACACCCCCTTCTAACAATTTCTGTGTGTCTGTACATAGCACTTCTTTGATCTGCTAAGTTGTTCATTCATATAGCCTTAGAGTTCCTCTCCTCCGTTGTTCAAAAGATACCAAAATGTGGATTTTAGTATCTCAATTTTCTGTGTCCAAGAGGCTTGATCCTCTGAAGTTTGTACAACAGCCCTCAATAAACTTTAATGCTCTCTAAATCACCTCCACTTGACTACTCTAAATTAGAATATTTTGAAGACACTGAAAAAAATGGAACATTAATTATGCTTAGAAATTTCTTTCTTTATAAATCTACATTTTCTGGGATTTTCTATATTGTTTTGTCATAAAATTGTGTAGAAATAGATGGTACATCATGTGTTACATTTTATTTTCTGTGTATTGTTTAAAAGATATCTGTATCAATACTATTGAAAATATAAATGTAAAAGTAAGCAAGTCATGGAGGGAAAGACAAAACAGCTTCCTATGTGAGCAATAGTTCTCTGTCTATTGTGATTACAGTATTAATCACAAGTTATGCATCCCTGTTCAAACTGCGACGGTATGTTACGACATTAAGGTCATTACAAATCCTGCATCAAAGAAAACTACTGGTCTTAGAGACTATGTTTTAAATACCTCCCTGTTTGTGAAAATAAATTCATCATTCAAAGTATTAATAAGCAGACGTAGTTATGAAATTACATTCTCTATAAAGAAGTTAGTGAACTTCCTCTTAAAAAAGTCTCTGAAATCCACATGGACATCTGAATAACAGTCTGATATCAATTTTGCAAACACTGCTGTACACTTTATTATAATCTTTGTAATTTTTTTCTTGCAAAGGAAATCTCGTGATGGGAAGCTGTCATGGCCCGTTCATGCACATGTGTTTCGTAGTCTACTAAAAACATCATAGCAAACCTGTGACTAGGGTCCTGCCTACAAATAATAGCAATAAAAGGCTCACTTTGCATGTTATGTAGAGGTCACATGTAACAAAAATTCTTCCTCATGGGTATGAAACTCTTTAATCAGATTTATACGAGCAGGTTAGCCCTTCGTGCACCCACTAGAAATCTGGCCTCAAAGAGAATCCAGTACAACCAAAGGCAGGACATGTTACAACTACTGCCTTGGGCTTCTCCCATGTGGAAGATAATAGTCTTATTTTTTAGATTTGTGGACAAGATATTGCTGCAGAAGGGCACTGAGACCATAGAGCATGCTATGGTTTTCCCCTGCTACCCATTTGAGCTCATCTGTCCTAAGGGCTTCTCCTGAAAGCTTTGCTGCTCCAGCCATGGCACATCTGTCTCCAAAGTCTCTCTACCAGCAGAGAGGTGCTTTGGTAAAGCATTGCTTCTGCAATGCTTTTTGCAGAAAATATTTATCTTCTTGCTGTGGTGAAGAGGGTAAATTATGAGTTATGCCAAACAGGAAATATCAAAGATGTCCTTTTATAAACATCACCTATGTAGAAGTGGTAGCCAGAGCTCAGTTATGACAGACTTTTTCCTCAATGCCTTAATAGTATGACTGTTTTGCCCACACTGCTGATGGAGCTGGATAGCAGTAGGGATGGCACAAGGCTAAATGCTTAAGCTATGGACTTCCCGATTTCTCTTTGAAAGAGAAGCGAGATAGTCCATGTTCTAAAGGAAGTTGTTCCAAAACAATAGTTTTCCCAGAAGCAAAACACCCTTTTAAATAACTATGTAATGGCCTATTTTGGGCAGCTCACTCTAAGGTAAAATCTTGAATAAAAATCTATGAATATTATTTAAAAGCCTAAAATTTTATTGCACAGAAATCCTGAAATGAAGGCAGAGTACAGAGCTACCACTTTATTCCAACAGTCTCAAGTAATAACTCTTATGACTGGATAACTTTTTGTTACAACTAGAAGGAGATACTTCATGGAATTTACAGTCTCCGTACTTAGACTTATGGCTTACTCAGGAGATGCCAACATTGTTCACACTTAATGATAAAACCCCAGAGGAGCTTCATGCGTTCCCCCTCTTCAATTTCCTTATCTCTGTATAAAGAAATAAAAAGATGTTTTGCACCTTCTCCCAGCAATGATGGTAAATTTACTTAAAATACCATAGACACAACAGCTATGAATAACTGATGTCAACAGATGCTTGACAATCATATAACTATCCTGATATATAAAGAAAAAATACCCTATAATTTTTGTATTAAAAATAAAAAACAGATAGTGAACATAGGGAAAAGCTGTGTATCACAGAGATCTAAATTTATACTCTAGTCAGTTGCGAAACCATTCATTTCACAAAATGACTGAAAATAGTGGAGAGACATCACATGTGATGTTAGTTGCCAGTTATTTCAGGTTATTACTGAAGTAACACGCAAAATATTTTTCTACATGCATATTTTAAAAAAGTAGATAGTTTTATGTTTATTTTTAAGATTATCAGCAATAACTGTAGTTTTTCCAGAACATTTACTTTTGCAATTAAGACTAGCCTGATACTGGCTATTACATTTCAGCTTTATTTAGTGACACTATGTCTACCTGTTTTACATGTCCTTGAGCTACTATCACATTTTACAAAATCCTGACCTCCATCCATAGAAAAAATGGACAAAGATTTCTCAGAACCGGGGCAGCAAGACAAGAACAACATCCAAAGCATTTCTGTAGTGCAATTCCACCTCTCTCTAAAGAGGTAAACAGTTTATTCTCAGTTCTTTTTACAATGATGTGCTCTGATGCAGGTAGTCCATAGGAATGTGGTCAGATGCATTAACTTCATGCTTTACCTGCCTGAAGTGGAATTGGTTGTGTTTTATCAGCATTCTTTCTGTGAAATTTGAGCTGTGAAGTCTTCCTGCATTGTTTGCAGTAAGCTGGCATAAACAAAATCTTCTGGAGAACAATTCCAGATGGTAGTTACTTGGCCAAGGGCTCTAGCAGCCGGAGGCTTCTTGGCTCTAGAAGTGGATTGGATGAAGGAACCTGGTTCTCTAGAGAAATCTGCAGAGACATTGGGTCTGGACAAGAGTTTATGATAGTTTTAATTCCCAGTGACAAAAGTAGTTGTCTAAAGTGGATGCACTCATGCAACAAACAGGGATGGAGGGAGAAGCATAGGACACCAGAGGCATCCACACTGGGTGGACAGCTGACAGTCCCCCACAAAATAGACAGTAGCCTTGGTGTGCCACAGAGCTGTGAATTATGCATGATTCCTTCGAAAGGGAAGGATGACTCCCTTGGTAGACAAATATAACATCCAGGTCCCATCACAGGAGTATGATGTCCCAGCTATGACACAGGCCTATATTTAGCGCTGGCACTGGGCATTGGTGTGTTTCACGGACGTGATCTGTTGAGAATGTCTTTTTTTTTTTCATGGACCAGGATGAACTAAGGCTATAAAAGCTTTCTGAGATCACTTCCATGGTAAATACAGATCCCTTTATGTTTTCAGCATGCAAAGGAAAGCAAGCAGCTGAAGTACTATGTCTTTGCACCTCTCAGATATATGTAGCTACGAATACAACAAGTGGAGATGTTAGCGGCAGCTGATACTGGGAAGGAATGGAAATGGAATTTCTGTGGAAGCACATAGATTTTCTGAGAAGATGCCACTGGAGCTGTGGTGTCTGACTGACGATGTGTGTGACACCAAGAACTAAGAGTACTCGAATATGGTAGAGTAACTTTCTTCCTCACTTTCTAAGTAGCTGAATGAAATGAACAAAAAGAAAAATAAAACATGAAAACTTTTTGGGGGGGTTTGGTAAAGCTATAGAGTGGACTAAGAGGGGAAAAATAAGCTTCTATAAGGAGCAGTGTATTTGCACTTCCTTTGAGCAATCCCTTAAACAACAGTTTTTAAAAAAGAACAGCAAACAGAAATTACAAATCATGCATTCAAATACTGAAATGCCATACTGCCATGGAAAAGATATTGTAATAAACAGTTGTTTAGACAATATTCTTCAGATGTCCCTAAGGCTTAAATAAAAATCTGTGTTTAAGCACTTGGCTAATTTCCACAAAGGTGAGCGGACCACTGATTGAACTTCATGGTGATGGAGTACAATTCAACTTGAACGATAAAAAGATCCTGAGCAGTTACACACATACACACTCATATGCTGTTGCGTATATTTCAAGGTCTACTGTTATATGAAATTAAAAATAGACTGTTAGTTTAGTTAGGTATTACTTGAGCACTTCAGAAAAAAGAGTTATGACCTTTTTGCATGTAAAGGGCTGTGTTCATTTTCCAGATAACAGGAGCCAAACATTTCATACTTCATCATCATAATTAACAAGGTTTCATCATCACCTTAAACTTCAGGAATTCATTATGGAATACAGAAGTGTTTGAAGCTCTAATTCATTCATTAAGATACTCACCTGGTCAGCTAAAACCAGGTAATGGAAGTGGTGTGTGTAGCTTATGTGAATTGTGCATTGATGAACTCTAGATCTATTGCATAGTTTGTGGGCAGCAACAATATTGGATGCTATAAAAAAATAATTAAAAATCATGTGAAAACAGTAGTACAGTCTCTGTATTTTTAAGCCTTTCTGTATTCTCTTTTAAAAATCTGGTCAGTGGGTCTAAGCCTTTCCCAAGGGCCTTTGGTTTCTTCCCTGCCTTAGACAGAGAAGTTACCAGCTACTTTCATTGCAATTTCCAGTCCATTACTTTCAAAAAGTAATGGCAATTTCAGGGAGCACCGACGATGCCCTTGCTGTACTCTGAACTCTCATAACATTTGCTATTTTATTCTTAAAGCCCTTTCTTATGTAGCTATGTAATTACTAAGCTACTTTGGTTTTATTTTCCTAAACAAGTTTCTAGTCTCTCTGCTGAAAAAGTATGAGCTCTAATACAAACATCCAGGACCCAAGATTTGTTATTGCTATTTTTAAGTCTGATAATATTTTGGAGTCAAACATTGTTCTGTGACTGGGATCCACTAAGCATGTGTTAAATGACCCTAGGCATCACCAAGATGCCCCACTGCCGTGATCTAAAGGGGAAGTGCCATTTATGCAGTTCGAATAAAAGACAGAGGAGGACAGGCAACCATCAGCCCTGGTGCTCTGGGAGCACTCCAACAACAGCTTGATTTGTGCAGCTACACTAGAATTACCCTAACAATAGTGTATTCGCTATGGATAACCACAGAGTGACAATATAAAGATGAAAGCATTGCCCTGTAGGAACTGGTAAAGACAAATCAAGCTGGTGGATCTGGCACTATTAGGATCTACTGGCACATCTCCCCGTGTGTCAGAGCAGCACATCACTGGCTCCTGCAGGGGAAGAGCTTCTACGCTTACAGTTGGCCTGGACTTTTCTGAGAAAGAGAGGTTTAATCACATAAATGCCAATTCATCAAGGATGGAGTGTTTCAAAATAGAACATAAGTCCAAATGCATTTATAAAGCCTCGCCTGTCTCCACCCAGTCGTGTCTGTCCCTCTCAAACCCTGAAACAGGAAGTCCTCTGTGGTTAGGGTGTGCTGTCAGACTCACATTTGGTTTTCTGTCAGCTCCCCAGTAACTTTTGAAAGCCGTACTGTGCAATTGCAAAGTAGGCAATAAGCTGCCCAGGTGGACCTCGGAAGACTGAAAATCCTGATAACCTCAGCTGCTGTCAATGCTTAACCTATCTCCTGGTTCTTTGTCAGGGACTCGGGGTTGAACCAGAGCCAGAAAATTCTGGTGACTGAGGTTCAGGCAATCCTAGCTTAATTTTATTTCAAAGCTTTTTATGTTGGTTGTTTTGATTATTTTAAAAGAGAAAAAATACAAACAATCCCAAATGATTGTATTACAGAAGCTTCTAATATCTTTGATAAGTTCTTTCTCCAGCAAATGTCAAATCTGAATTTTGAGGCACTCAGCCCATAACCCTCTTTATGGCCGTGGCTGCAATGAGAAACCTAGTTTTATTTTCTGAAACACTACAAACACAGCACTGCTACTTGAACTGCAAAACTGCAAGATTTAGTTCTCTATCTCAAAATATCTGTTTAAAGTAAAATTTCCAGACATATCTAGGCTGCCTGTGACATTGTATTTTATAATTATTATTTTTAGTACTTTTACAGTCAGAAACAACTCTTGAGATTGTACAGCTGCAAACATTTTATAATAGAAATGAATGAAAGGTATTATTTGTATAAAATAGCTACCTATTTAACACTTTTGCATCTATACCTTATCTTTCCTTAGCTTGTGTATTCTTAAACACAACATACTTTGTTCTCTATTATATCAATCTTGGCCAAATGTATCTGTTATGATTAAAATTACGTGACATTACCCACAGTTTTACTGTAATTGCATTGATTACTTTGCTAAGTTTTAACCATTTTGGCTGAAATCTTCCAGGCTGGATCTTTGCCTTAGGGTACAGTTTTATATGAAGGGCCAGCCAAAGGAATACAGCTAATGAGGTTGGGGAACATATGTATTTTTATGTTGTTAAAATAGTCTGGCAATATTTTTTCTGAGAAGCACTGATGCCTCGAAGCATGAGGTGGGACTTGTGCGTCAGTGGGACTTAAGATCAGTTGGTGGGAGAGAAGAAAATGCTGAGATCAGATGAGAGCTGGAGAGAGAAGGGTTGACAGAGGTGGAATGAGTGAGAGGCCAACAAACAGCAGGTTAAAACACATTCAGGTGAATAAAAGTGAACGGAAGGGAGGAGAGATAGGAGTGGACAGCTGGTTGTGGCTGATGGAGATGAGCTGGAGCAACGTTATATGAGAGGGAATTGAGGCTGAGTGGGACAATGGTTTGGGATTTGGGTGAGAGCTGGATTCAGACAGAGAGACCAAGGCAAAGAAGTTTCTATATAGACAGGAAAATGGAGACCTGAATGAAAGCCAGGGATGAGAAAGAGATGGAGTAGCTTGGTGATGAAAAGGACAGCTTTGTATCAGTCCCCTAAGGAGACCCTGTAAAACTACTTCAGCAGTGTAGCACCCCTTGCCAGGATGTTTTAGTTAGGAGGTAATCACGTACTGTTACTGTCTGTTGTTCTGTCAGAAGAAGATATGGGTCCGTAAACCTCAAATAGGTTACAGAAATATAAAGATGTGAAAACACAAGCATAGACAGCATTTCTAGGTTTTCGGTTTCCTTTTTTAAGAGCCTAAAAAAATGAGTGAAGACCCATCTGAAAACATTCCACTTGCAAAGCCGTGCATGGAGAAGTTAGGAAATATCATAATTAAGACTGCTTATGCAATTGTAATCCACTTGCTCTTAAACAGATGTTATGATAATAACGTATAATTAATATATAATATATTAATATTACTTTGTTATTTAAACATAATAATATATTATATTGAATAATTAAAGATATGTTAACTTGCACCTAAGTATATGTTATGAAATAACCTTTACTTGTATAATTATATATCCTTTTAAAAATACGTCTTTTTTATCATTTTTTCTCAGAAGGACTATAGCTTTGTTGGTTTATTAGATGAAGGTGTATGCAAACAGGATGAACCAAGATGCTGTGTTGACAGAAACTCCAGTTACTAACTAGTCCTCATTTATCCTGCTGTAAAAGTGTGAAGGCTTGCATGAATAAAGTAAAGGACACTATCAATTATACTACCCATGCATATAAAAAGAATTATGGGAATAGTTGGAGTGTTTCAAACAATTGCACAACTGCGTATTTCTAAGGAGAAAGGAGCTTGTTTTTGAAATGTTTCTTTAACTGGGTACCCTACACAATTTTTTTTACTGATATCAATGAAAATTCCTCGCCATCTCTAGAATATGGAAAAGTTCTTTTCTCTTCATATTTCAGGCAGCAAAATTCAACATGGTTATGACATCTGAGCAATTTCTAACATGGGGAGGAGAGCTAGGAAGGATGAGGAAGGTTTCACAGATGAGCAGTAGAAAAGAGGAGCCCTTGAGAGGCATTTGTGGTATGAGAACTAACACTCCAAAAACTGCAGTAGTTTCGAAAATGTTACAACATAATTCACATCCACTGGAAGTAAAAAAGACAGGATTTCTATTGAGCCGTTTGAGGTATTTAGTAAGCCATGTGTGCTCACAAATGGTCAGTTTTAGAGCAGCAATTCAGCAGAACTTGTGATTTTGAAGTATGATGGTCCCTACAAACTCTCTATTGACTTTGGAGAAAAGCCCTCTTAGAATCATTAACTGGTTAGTTTTCCTGAAGGTTAATGAACTACACATATGTTTTTATATATGTCACTTAAGTATTCAGTCTTACTATGCTAGCATTCCTTCTGATATGAAAGAGAATTGCAGTTAGTCAGTACTGATTCCAGGAGGGAAGGGAAAATTACCCCCAAACTGTGGTTCAACCTAGAATGCAGAACTGGAAGTTTTGCGAGTTGATTGCATGTTATCCCAGGCAATCGTGTCACTTCTCATTGATTTCACTTTATCTTTAAAAAAAGCCTGGAACTTCCACCTTCAACTTTTTTCACTGTCACAGAATCACAGAACAACAGAATAGTCGGGGTTGGAAGGGACCTCTGTGGGTCATCTAGTCCAACCCTCCGGCCGAAGCAGGGTCACCCAGAGCAGGCTGCACAGGACCTTGTCCAGGCGGGCCTGGAATATCTCCAGAGAAGAAGACTCCACAGCCTCCCTGGGCAGCCTGTGCCAGGGCTCCGTCACCCTCAGAGGGAAGAAGTTCTTCCTCATGTTCAGCTGGAACTTCCTCTGCTTCAGGTTGTGCCCATTGCCCCTTGTCCTGTCACTGGGCACCACTGAAAAGAGCTTGGCCCCATCCTCCTGACACCCACCCTTCAGATATTTATAAGCATTTATTAGGTCCCCTCGCAGCCTTCTCTTCTCCAGGCTGAACAAGCCCAGCTCCCTCAGCCTCTCCTCGTAGGAGAGATGTTCCAGTCCCCTCATCATCCTTGTAGCCCTCCTCTGGACTCTCTCCAGTAGTTCCTCATCTTTCTTGAACTGGGGAGCCCAGAACTGGACAGAGTACTCCAGATGAGACCTCACCAGTCCTGATAGTTTACAAAAAGTCTTCCTACCAACTAGCCAGAAACCAAATAATCTGCATATGTACCCACAAGGTTATCTTCTCAAGAGCTAAAAGGTCTGTTCCTACAGCTCATGTTGATGAATTTAAAACAATACAACCCCCTTTCTATTTCACAGTAATTAAAATGTTAATTTTCTAAGAAGTTTTGCCACTTTTCTTAAAAGCTTGAAGTTTCAACATGTAAATATCGAATTTTGAAAACCAGCAGCCTCACAGTGGGATACGAAATCTGTGAGTCTGGATAATGCCTTTAAAACATTCAGAAGCAACAACAAAATACTTTTTTTGGACATGCCAGAAGGAGTTAACTGTGATTAATTGCTTTTTACTCCAGCTCATTTCACAATTAAGATTTCTGTCTCAAGGAATTGTCAGTATAAAACAATATATCAAAGTTTAAATATCAGTAATAAAACAGTACAGGAAGATATTCTGTGACTACTTAGAACTGAAAGCATTTTATTGAAAAAGGCCTTGTTTTATTTGGCAGCCATCCATGACCTCCTACTGTTGACAAAACTAGCAGCAATTCCTATTTGAAGCGTACCACAAGATGATCCTGCTCAGCAGAAGCTGCTGCTTTAGAGCATTTACAGGATTTATCTCTAAATTAATATTTTCATCAAACACTCTCACTATACACCTTACATAATCTTTAAATTATAGGAAAACGCTAGAAGGGTGTTCTGAGAGTCGACTGCTGAAGTAATGCTGGAGATTTATAGCTCTCTGAAGTCGACATTTGTGACTGACCTACAGTGCACCAGGGCTGCTATTTCCCTTTCCTGATTCATGATAAGTGCAGCTGTCTCCAAATAAGCCTCCAGAGCCCATTAATGCCCAGTTCATTCCCTCATGGTAAATATGCACATCTCTAGCTTCACTTTTTAATGCTCTGTTGCTGTTAAGTTGAATAGAAAATTAGGTTTTCTGTTTTTTCTTCCTTTAAAAATAAATTTTTCATGCACCAAGATAACAATGACTTTAAAGACTCTGGTTTGTATACGTATGTTTCTGTGTATGTAAGTATTAAAGAAAAAAGAAGTTATTTATACACTAAAGACTGCAAAAGCATATTTCTTTTGCTTGATGGATTTTTAATCTCTCTTAGTGTGGTCCCTTAGCTTCCTCATATTTGTTGTGTGAAGCATTCACAAGATACAACTAATTAACAAAATTGTTTGCAAGATGATGTGAAGGTAAATATTAAAAGGAAAGAGAATACACATTTTTAAAATGTCAAAAAAAGCCAACTCATTTGTCATCCCTGCCTCAATTTGCCTTTCATTAATAAAATATACGTTGTTTTCCATTCGGAAAATTTACTAGCAGCAACATATTCGACGTGCAGCTTTGTCTCTGTAGAGATGAAGTCTTTGTTTAAGCACCGGTGATGGGTGTTTTGTGCCATTGTCCAATCTGTCAGATTGGATGAGCATGTGTTTAGGGGTGCAAAGATGTGCGGCCACACCTGCTGTGCAAAGCTGCGAACTCACAACTCTCCCGACCATTACAATGTGTTGCGCTCAGAGCCGCTTTGTTGTGATGGAGCTGCTGGTGGTTGCGTGGCTGAAGTGTCACAAGTGTCAGGCTTCATTACAGTCACCATAATCACTCTAAAACAACCTCTTGTTTTGACCATTTAATATTGAAAGTAAGGAAAAGAAAGGCTAGATACCAAATAGATTTTGTGATGTTCAACTGATTGTTCACTGGAATCGAAAGCACAAGACAAAAATTAAAAAGATCTGTTAACAGAGTAATCTTTGCTGTTCATCTGGAGCATAGTTTGTTAAAAGATACCAATAACATCGTGCAAACAGGTGACAAGCCATTTAGATGGCATTTTAGCAAGTGATCAATTTCTTTTATTTCTGTAGAGTTATGGAACATATGATATTCAACAAGCCAAAATAATTTCTTAAGTTTATGTTTTTGCTCTCTTTCCCTGTTCACATCTTACAAACTCCTTTGTCTTTAGCACTCCACTGGGCTTAGCTTTCAATGTTTATGTTGAAGGAAAAAAAGTCTTTATTGGTATTTGGATCACAGATTTCATATTGACTGATTACAGACACAACAGTTATAAAACATGGACCAGATTACTTCTGAGTTCTTCAATGCTAAACAGGGTTCAAAACTGCAGCCTTGATTTGAGACATATCTGGATGATAGTTACAGTATCTTTGAGTCACTATTTGAATTTTACAGTCAATTTTATTTACAAAAGTGAAAAAGTAATGACTTCAACAGGAAGCTGGAAATACATGCACAATATAGAAATATCAGTTCTGTCAATAATTCAAGTATTTTGAGAGATTTGTATTTCACTTGATTCTACGTGGTGCGTTGAATTCTTCTGAACATGTTTGTTCACTACAGAACTTGTCCTCAGTGTTTATTTTCGTTCACAAAGTTAATCCTCAGCACATGTGAGTTAGTGATTTTGGAGAAATTTTCACTACAGTAAAGCTATGAGTGTTCTTCACCAACTAAAAATACAGCTGATGGTCTTTATGAAATTATGCTTAAGCAAAACCTACATCTGTTGTCACTCTTCTAATATCATGCAACCCACCACAAGATTAATTGATTCTAAGCTAGATGGGTCTTTTTAGGGACCTTAGACCTGGATGGCCTTGTTAATTCCGATGGTACGTGACAGTTCAGTGGTTTCTTAACCCAGCCATAACCTGCATAAACAGACTTCTGAGCCAGCCTGAGATGCGTACTGTTATCAAGCTGGAATTTCTGTCTTCCACCTGAAGCTGTTAGGCAGCGAAACTAAAATATACGGACTCAGTTTTCACCCTGAATTTTAGGAAATGGCATGTTATGTCACCCTCCCTCAGCACAACAGGCAGGAAATCTTGCAGGATCACTTACATAAATGCTCCAGTGCCATCCAAAATACATCAGGTACTGTAAAAACATGTGTGAGAATACAAAAGTTATGAAAATTAAGGTGAAAAATACAAAACTTACAAATGAAATAGTTCAGGTGTACACTAGCTTAAGTTTGACCCATTTCATTTTTGCTGTAAACTACCCATCCAGAATCCCTGTTCTACAAAGGCAACGTTTGTTCATTTCTTTCCCCTCTCTGACAACCATTAACATTTGCCATTTGTCTGAGGTCCCTTCCTCCTCTTCTTCTGACCTCTCTCTTTCCCCTTTCCAACCAAAAATAAATCTCAGTTTCTCACAGCAGGCGTGATACCCTCTGTGAGGGTGTTACATCACTCTGAAGAGCAACTGTACCCTGTCACAGAGATAACAAAATGAATTACCAGGTGCTAACACTGCCATCTCCTCTACAGCTAGTCCAGAAATATGAGTTTAAATCTTTAGAACACAAAAAGCATTGGTACACAGTTAGCTAAATATACTCAGTACTCATAATTTTTTCCTATGTCAAAAATCTGAAGAATTTGTAGAAAAATATTAGGGACAAATTGTCACCAGTTTTCTTTCAGGTACGGACCTGGGGAGAAGGAAGCATAGTGTTAAGTGAAAGATTTTGCTCAGAAATTGTGTACAACCAGTTTAACCATGGATTAACAGACCTCTAGAGAAAATCTTTTAAAAGCATAGTTCCTTTAATGTCCTATTTTCATGATAAATGTGTCCAGTACCCTGCAGTAGAGTCCCTAAAGGACAGGCAGTAGAAAACTTGCCTGGTCATAGCCCTAAAGAAAGTTTTATTTTAACTCATTGAAACAGAAGAACTATATTTAACTCTGACAGAACAGAGATAAATTAAAAAATGTATCTTTCAGCTGCCTTAACATCTGAAGATCCATGCCCTGGAGTTCCTGAACTGTTGTGAACTCAGTTATAAGTGGTTCTGAAGTGATCTTTCAGTCTGCTTTGATGAGATAAATGTAATGAACTTTTACCAAAATAAACAGAACAACTTATGCCAAATGAGGTTAAAGGCCACAGAAAGTCCAGGAACACCTGTGAAACCGCTAAATTCAGATATCTGAATTTGCAGCTCAAGCTGATCTATTTGGAATTAAAGATAGACAACAATTCATTAATTATGTCAATTAAAAGGAATGGAAAGCATGGAAGAAAAAAGAGAGCTAGGACTCCACAGAAACACTCCACAATTTCCAGATTAGGATGCAGTGGAGCCTATGGAGCAGAACATTTGACAACATTATGAATAAGCAGTTATTGATAGTGACAGACTTTTTCATAACTACTGGAATTGCGCATTTAAGAGAAAAAAATTTAAACAGCAGTACAGCTGTGAAAGTGGAATAATCTTCTACCTCTCTGACTTCGTCGTCACTACAGAGAGCAACAGAGGCACAACAGCTTCCAATAAGTGAGGTTTTGTGCAGATAAGCGTGGAAGAAGTACCACTTCCCCAAAACCTGCCGTATCCTTGAAGGGTGAGGGTGGGATGTACCGGTCACCCTGAGCCTGAACAGCCAGAGGCCAGGGTCTGATCCAGACCTGCCAAAAGAATCTTTTACCACTAACTTAGAAGAACCAAGACAGGAAACGTCCCCAAGAGCCTAAAACCCAGCACTTCTTTAGTAAATAAGAATTTAGCTCTCAAAATCTAGCCTTTGAAAAGAAATATTTTATTATTTTTTCTTTGAATGCAGAAATGAGATGAAAAGTTTGGCCATGTAGATCAAAGTTCCTATTACATTTCTGGAAGACAAATTATGCCTTTTGAAGCTCAAGCTCTGGGGAGAAAAAAGCTACTACTATACCACTGAAAACTGTAGCAACATAGTAAAAACTAGCAAAACCAACATACCCAATCCAACATGCATAGGAATTATAAGTAATGTGAACACCATTTACTGTTTCAAAAAAAAAAGTGTACTCTCCAGTGAAGATGTCATTATGTCTTTGCTGATTTCCAAGTTGAATGAAATTTTAACAGCTCTGAAGCATTAGGGTTATATTCAAAACAGAACATGCGGGTAGGACTGCCGTATAATCAAATAGCCTACAATAACTTGTAACCTGGGATATAAATTAAGGTTTTTATTTTTAAAACACTTTGAATGTGTTATTGCTGCTAACCACAGTTTAAATTTTATTACTTTTGAGGGAATGCTAAGAAACCGTTCCATTTTCTACAAGGTAGTCAGTTTAACTTTGAAGTCAAACAAATTAAATTTTGACAAAACAAATACAATGTTGATATCATGAGGGAATGATTAAATCAGAATGAAAAAACTGTTTTTCTGTCAACATGAATTTTTTCCTGCATTATATCTCAAAAAGTCTCCATTTAAAAATCTTAATTTGAAGGGCTAAGCTGCCTAGGAATCTGCTTTAATTATTTAAAAGCACATTTTTCTTATAATTTTATTTCCTGCCTTTCATGACTTGTGCACAATTCACATCATCAATGGCCTGACACTATTTAGAACTTCTGAGCACACACTATATTTTAAGTAAGAAATCCGTAACATGATTTGTTTCTTTGGCATGAAGTTATTGAAAACCCATGCTAAACAGAAAATTCCTAAAACTGAAAATGTGTTGTTATTTTATGAAAAATATCAACAGTTCCTAAAGACCATTGTATCAGTGATAAGTATATCTAGATCA